>NW_026002436.1:1250737-1334871 GCF_001458135.2 Marmota marmota marmota | reverse complement strand
CTAGAACTAACCATAACTCTAAGTCCAACCATAACCTTAAGCCTAAACCTCACACTTATACTAGCTCTAACTGTAACACTAATCTTACAACTAGCCCTAATCTAGTTCAAGCCCTAAAACAAAACTGAGCCATAGCCCTAACCCTACCACTTAATCTAAACCAAAACCTAACCCTACACCCAGCCCTAAAATTAGCCCTAATTAAAGTCATAACATAACCCTAAAACTAACCTTGAGCCTGACTCTGACCTCAAACTCACCCTAGCTCTAACATTGCCCTAAAAGTATATGTAAACCTAAAACTAGTACTAGCCCTAACTGTAACCCTAAAAGTAGCCCTAATCATAACTCTAGTTCTTACATTAGCCATAGCCTTAACCTAACACAAAATCTATCCCTAAACTGAGCCCTACACCTCATTTTAACGCTAACCTTAGCCCTAACCATTACCCTAAATCTAACCCTAATGATAAATCTGGCCCTAAACCTAAACCTAACAATAGAATTAATCCTAACCATAATCCTAGCCCTAACTCTAGCTCTAACCCTATCCATTACCCTAAACATAACAGTAACCCTAATGATAACCCTAGACTTAAACTTAACCCTAATCCTAAACCTAGACCTGACACCAACCCTAACCATCAACTTAGCCCTAACCATAGCTCAAACCATAACACTTTCCCTAAACCTAACCCTAACACTAACCCTAGACCTAAAACTAACCCTAGCCCTAATCCTAATAATCCTAGACCTAAACCTATCCATTACCCTAAACATAAGCCTAACACAAACATAGCTCTAAACATAGCTCTAACCCCACCCATTACCCTAATCCTAATTATAAACATCATAATAACACTAGCCCTAAACCTAAACATACTGTAACCCTAACTGTAAACTTAACCTAGTCCTAACGCTAACTCTATCCCTAGCCCTAAGACTAAACACTAACTCTAGCCCTAGACCTATTTCTAGTACCATCCTTATCTATTCCTTAATTCTAACACTAGCCCTAACTTTAGTCCTAATCCTAGCCATAGCCCTAATCCTAACACAAAACCTAGTGATAATCTGAGCCTCAAACCTAGCTTTAACCCGAACCCTAACCCTAACACTAATCCAAACCCTAGCTCTAAACCTATTCCTTACCCTAAGCCAAACTCACACCCCAATGCTACCCTACTTTTAACCTAATCCTTAGCTTACCCCAAACACTAACTATATTACTAGTCCTAATCCTAGCCATCATTCTATCTCTAAACTAAACCAAAGCCTAAGCCTAACCATTACCTTATTCTGACTGTATCACTAACCCTAGTACAAAGCCTGACCTAAACACTAAACCGAACCCTAACACTAGACCTACCAGTAAACCTATACCTAAACCTAACCATAACACTAGCACTAGACCCAAACTTAATCCTAAATATAGCCATAACTCTAGCCCTAGTCCTAAACAAAAACCTAGCCCTAGCCCTAAAATAACCATTAACCTAATATGAAGACTAACCCTAGCGCTACACCTAACCCTAGATCTAATTCTAGCCCTAACAATAAACCCAATGCTAACTGGAATGCTGATGCTTACCATAACACAAATCCTATCTCTAATCCATATCCTTTCTCAAAACTTAAACCTAACACTAGACATATCTATAACCCTAACCCAAAAAAACTAGCCATAAACATAACCATAGCTCTTACATTACCCATAGCCCTAACACTAGTCATACACCTCACACAAAACCTAGCCCTAATACAAGCCCTAATCCTAGAACTAAGCATAACCTTAACCCTAACCCTAGCACAAACACTAAACCTAATGCTTGCCCTAGCCCTAACCCTAACTCAAACTCTAACCCTTACTCTAAACATAACCCTAGCTCTAAACCTAACCCTAACTCTATCCCTAATCCTAAGTGTAACCATAGCCCAAATACTAGCTCTAATTTTATCCATTATCTTAAACAGAACCCTAAACCTAATGCTAACCCTAGCCCTAACCCTAACCCTAACCCTAACTGTAGCCCTAATCGTAGCCCTGATTCTAACCCTAACCCTTGCCCTAGCCCTAAAACCTTGCTCAACCCCTAACACTTACCCTAAACCGAACCCTATCACTAACCCTAGGAGTAACCCAAATCCTAGCCCTAATCCTAACCTTTACCTAAGCCCTAATCAAAATCATAACCCTAGCCCTAATCCTATCTCTAACCGTATCCATTGCCTTAACCATAACCCTAGGCCTAAATTTAACCTATGACACGGTTTTGTTTGAGTGCTAGGTCTAGGGTTAGGGCTAGTTTTCCAATTAGCATTAGGGTTAGCGCTAGTGTTAGGGTGAGGTTTAGACTAAGAATTAGGGTATGATTGAGGTTAGAGTTAGGTCTAGGTATAGGGCTAGGGCGAAAGTAGGAATGGGGTTGCGTTACGTTTAGGTTTAGGGTTTGTGTTATGGTGAGGGATAGATTTAGAAGTAGGGTTAATGCTAGGGTGAGAGGTAGGGTTAGGTTTACAGTTAGGTTTAGGTTTAGGACTAAGTTTGTGCAAGGATTAGAGCTAGGGTTAGTGTTAGGGCTAGGCCTCCGTTTAGGGTTAGGGTAAGGGTTAGGATTAGTGTAAGGTATGATGTTATAGCTAGGTGTAGGGCAAGGTACAAAATAGGGTTAGGGCTAGGGTTAGGGTTAGAGTTAGTATGAAGGCTAAGTTTAGGGCTAGGATTAGGTCCTGGTTTAGGGCTAGGATTAAGGTTCTGTTTTGTGTTAGGGTTAGGGTTAGAATTAGTGCTATGGCTAATGTCAGGTCTAGGTTTATGGTTAGGTTTAGTTTTAGGGCTCGGTTTATGTCTAGTTCTAGTGTAAGGTTTAGGTTGAGGGTTAGGGTCAGGTATAGAGACAGGGTTATTATTAGGGTCACTGTCATGATTAAGGTTTGAGAAAGGTTAAGGTTTAGGATCAGGGCTTTCATTAGCATTAGGGTTATTATTAAGGTTAGGGTAATGTTTATGGTTAGGTTTAATTTCAGGTTAGGTTTAGGGTAATGGACAAAGTTAGGGTTTGAGATAGGATTAGGGTTATCCTAGAATTAGCATTAGGGTTAGGGTTATGGTTAGGGTATGGATAGGGTTAGAGCTAGGGTTAGGGCTAGGATTATGATTAGGATTAAGGCTAGGGTTAAGTTTAGGGTTAGGGCAAGTTTTAGTGTTAGGTTTAGGTTTATGGTAATGGTTAGGGCTCTGGTTAGGTTTAGGATTAAAACAGGTGTAGGTCTCAGATTAGTGCTAGGTTTTGGGTTAGGTTAGGTCTAGGATTAGGGCTACAACTAACGTAAGAACTAGGGTTGTGATTAGGGCTACTTTTAGGGTTAGGGTAGCGGTAAGAGTAGTTTTAGGGTTAGGTATAATTTTAGGGTGATCTGAGAGCTATAGTTAGTGTTAGGGTCAGAATTAGGGTCAAGGTTAGGTTTTGGTTTAAGTTAAGGGTTAGAGTTAGGGCTATAGCTCAATTTTTTTAAGGCTAGGACTAGGTTAGAGCTAGTTTTAGGATTAGAGTTAGTTTTAGGGCTAGATTTAATGTGAGGTTTAGGTTTACAGTTGGGGTTAGTTATAGAGTTATGGTTAGATCTAGGGTTAGGTTTAGGGCTAAGGGTAGAGCAAGTGTTGGGGTTATGCCAAGGGATAGGGTTAGAACTAGGAATAGGGCTAGGGTGATAGTTAGAGTTAGTATTAGTGCTAGTGTTAGGATTAGGGTTAGGGCTAAATTAGAGCTAGGATCAGGTCTAGGATTAGTGTAAGGATTTAATCTAGGGTTAGAATTAGGGTTAGATTTAGGGGAAGGGTTGAGGTTATATCTAGGTTCAGATATAGGGTGAAGGATAAAATTAGAGATAGGGCTAGAGTTAGGGTTCGGGTTAGGATCAAGACTAGGTTTAGGGCTAGAATGAGGGCTAGCATTTGTGTTAGGTTTATGGCAAGAATTAGGGCTAGGGATAATATCAGGTCTATGGTTACAGTTAGGGATAGGTTTAGGGTAAGGTTTATGGCTGGGTCTATATTCAGAGTTAGGTTTAGGGTAAGATTCAGGTTTAGATCTAGGGGTATTATAATGGTCAGGTCAGGTTTTGGGTTTGGATTAGGTTGAGGTTTAGGATTAGCATTCAAATTAGCATTAGGGTTAGAGTTAGGGTTAGTGTAAGGGATAGGGTTAGGTTTTGTCTTCAGGTTAGGTTTAGGGTTCATGTTAGTTTTAGGTTAATGGATAGGGTTAGGGTTAGGCCTAGGGTTAGCATTAGGTTTATGGTTATTTTTTTGGTAATTGTTCGATTTAGAGCTATGGTTAGGGCTAGGATTATGTTTAGGATTAGGGCTAGAGTTAGGGTTAGGGTTATGGTTAAGGCTAGGGTTTGGGTTAGGGTTAAGATTAGGATATGGGTTAGGGTTTAAGCTAGGGTTAGTGCTAAGGCTAGAGTTAGGTTTAGGTTTAGGTCAAGGGTTAGTGTTAATATTAGGGTTAGGGCTAGGGTTAGGGTTAGTATTAGGCTTAGTGTTTTCCTACCGTTAGGTTAAGGGTAAGGCTCATGGATTTAGTAAGTGTTAGGGCTAGGTTGAGGGTTCAGGTTAGAATCAGAGCTAGGGATAAAGGTAGATTTAAGGTTATTAGAGCCAGGGTTAGCATAAGGTTTAGGGTTATGATTAGGGTAATGCATAGAGTTAGAACTAGGGTTTGGGCTATGGTTGTGGTTAGGATTAGGGTTAGGGTTTGGGCTAGGGTTTGTTTACCATAAGGATTAGGGTTTGAGATAGAGTTAGAGCAAGGGCTAAGTTTTGGGTTAGGTTCATCATTAGGTCTAGGGATAAGATTACGGTAGGTTTAGGTTTAGGGTTAGGGTTAGCTCTACGTTTATCATTAGGGTTAGGATAAGGGTTAGGGTAATGGATATTATATGTAAGTTTAGGTTTAGGTTTAGGTTAGATTTTGTTTTAGAGTTAAGGTTAAGGCATGGGTAGGTTTAGGTTTCTACTACAGGATAGGGTTTGAGCTAGAGTTAGGGCTATGGAAAGTGTTAGGTTTAGTGTTAAGTCTAGGGTTATTTTTCCGGTTAGGGTTAGTGTTACAGTTAGGGTTATGGCTAGGGTTATCAATAGGGTTAGGGTTAGGGTTAGGGTAATGTTTATGTTCAGAGCTAGGTTTAGGGATAGGGTTAAGTTTAGGGTTAGGGATAGGGTTAGTGTTAGAGTTAGAGATAAGTCTAAGTTTATATTTACGGCAAGAGTTAGGCATTGAGTAAATTTAGGACTAAGGCTATAGTTAGGGTTAGGATTAGGGCTAGGGTTAGGATGAGTGTTACACCTATGGCTAGGTTTAGGCCTAGGATTCACTCTAGGTTTTGTGTTAGGCTAAGGTGTAGGGTTAGGGCTATGGTAATGTAAGAGCTAGGATTATGATTAGGGCTACTTGTAGTGTGAGGGTTATGCCAAGGTCTAGTGTTAGGTTTAGATTTTCAGTTAGGGCCAGGTTAGAGTTACCTTATTGTTAAATGCAGGGTCCATGTTCAGGTTAGTGTTAGGGTTAAGGTTAAAGCCAGAATTAAGACTAGGTTTATGTCTAGGGGTAGGGTTAGACTTTGCATTAGGTTAAGGCTTATTTTTAGGGCTAGAATTACGTTTTTTTAGGTCTAGGGCTAGAGTTAAGGCTACATTTAGGATTAGGTTTAGGTCTAGGACTTGGGGTAGAGTCAGGTTTAGTATAAGTTTACTGGTAAGGCTAGTGTTAATGTTTGGTCTAGGGTTAGAATCAGATTTATACCTAGGGTTAGTGTTATGGTCAGAATAAGGGTCAGGGTTAGCGTTAGGGTTTGGGATAGGTTATAGCTCAAATGAGGGCTAGGTTTTGGACTACTAATAGGTTTAGGGTTTTGATTATCCTAAGGATTAGGGATAGTTCTAGGGTTACCATTATTATTATTCTTATTCTTCTTCTTCTTATTATTATTATTATTAGGGTTTTGCTTAGGTTTAGGGATAGAGTTAGAGCTAGTGTTAGGGGTAGGGTTAGGATTAGGGTTAGTGTTAAAGCTAGGTTTACGGCTCAGATTATGGCTAGATTTGTGTTAGCATTTGGGCTAGGGTTAGGGCAATGAATAATGTAAGAATCAGGTTTACAATTTAGTTAGATTTAGGGTCAGTGTTTACGATCAGTGTTATGGTTAGGTTTAAGGTTAGGATGAATTTAGAGCTAGGGTTATTGTTAGGTAGGAGTCAGGGACTGGGTTAGTTTTAGGATTAGGACTCAAATTAGGGCAAGGACTAGTGTTAGGGTTTGGTTTAAGGTAAGAGTGGTGTTTTAGAGCTAGGGTGAGTGTTAGGGTATAAGCAAGAGTCAGGGTTAGTTTTAAGATTAGGGTTAGGACTCAAATTAGGGCGAGGATTTGTTCTAGGTGTAATTTAGGGTTTGTTGTAAGTTAAGGTTTAGGGTTATATCTATTGCTCGGTTTTGTTTGATTTCCATGGTTAGGGTTAGCACTAGTTTTATGATGAGTATTAGTGTTAGGTGTACTGTTAGTGTTAGGCTTAGGCTTATGGTTACAGTTATATTTAGAGTTAAGCTTAGATCTAGGGTTAGGCTAGGACTACAGATAGGGAAAGGGTTAGGGCTAAGGTCAGGGCTAGGTTTATAGTTACGGTAAGGGATAGGGTTAGAACTAAGAATGGGCTAGTGTGAGAGTTAGAGTTTGTCTTAGGGCTAGGATTAGGGTTAGGATTTGGATAAGGGTTAAGTTAAGGCCAGGATTAGGGCTAGAGTTAGTGTTCAGTTTAGCCCTAGCGATAGGGTTATGGTTAGGTTTATGTTTAGGATTAGGGATGACATTATAGCTAGGTTTAGAGGAAGGGTTAGGGCTAGAATAGGGATAGGGATAGGTGTAGAGTTATGGTTATGATTAAGGCTAGGATAAGGGCTAGGATGATGGCTAGTGGGGTTTTGTTGTTGTTGTTGTTGTTGTTTTAGGGCTAGGATTAGGGATAGGGCTAATATCAGGTCTAGGGTTATGGTTAAAGATAATTTTAGGGTTAAGTTTAGGTCTACATCTAGTGTAAGGGTTAGGCATAGGGTAAGGGTCAGGTTTAGAGCTAGGGGAAATTTTAAGGTTAGGGTCAAGGTTATGTTTTGTTTAAGTTAGGATTTCGGTTTAGGGCTCAAATTAGCATTAGGGTTAGAGTTAGGGTAATGATAGGGTTTAGTTTAGGGTTCTGGTTAGGTTTATGGTAACTGATAGGGTTAGCATTAGCAATAGGGTTAGGGTTAGGATTAGAATTAGCATTAGCATTAGGATAAGAGTTATGGTTATGGTAGTGTGTCAAAGTAGAGCTTAGGTTAGAAATAGGGTTAATGTTAGGAATAGGTCTTGAGTCATGGTTAGGATTTGGTTTAGAACCAAGGTTAGGTTTAGGGTTATGTTCAGTGTAAGGGTTTGTTTTTGAGCTAGAATTAAGGATAGGGAGAGGTTTAGTTTTAGGGTTAGATCTAGGGATAGGATTATGGTCTAGTTAGTGTTAGGGTTAGGGTTAGGGCTAGGGTTATCATTAAGGTTAGGTTTAGGGTTAGGGTAATGGATAGGGTTAGATATAGGGTTAGGGTTAGGGTTAGATTTTGGTTTAGGGTTAGGATTAGGGCTATGTTTATGGTTAGGTTTAGGGTTTGAGTTAGGGTTAGGGCTATGCTGTTAAATTTAGGATTGTGTCTAGGGTCAATTTTCCGGTAGTTTATCCTAATACTAGACCTAGTCCTAACCCTAATCCTATAACTAGCCCAAATCGTAACCCTAGTCCATACATTGGCTGTAACTTTAACCCTAGATCTAACTCTATTCTAAACCTAGCTCTAAACTAAGAGCTAACCTTAGCTTTAATTCTTACACTAACTCTAACACTAGCCCTAACCCTAACCCTAAACATAGCCCTAACCCTAGCTCTAACCCTATCCCTTACCCTAAATTAACCCTAACCTAATGCTAACACTAGTCTTAATCCTTAATTTAACTCAAACCCTAAACCTATTAGTAGTCCTAACCTTAGCCCTCATTCTAGCTCTAACCATAACCCAAACCTGACACTTATTCTGACCCTAACAGTAACCATAGGTCCAAACCTGACCTAACCTTAAAGCGAACCCTAACACTAGCACTAGAAATAAACCTATACGTGAACCTAACTCTAACACTAGCCCTAACCCTAACCTTCACCCTACTACAAATCCTATCCCTTATCCTAAGCCAAACCCTAAACTTAATGCTAACCCTAGTCCTAACCCTCATCCTTAGCTTAACACAAATCCTAACTTTATTACTAGTCCTAATCCTAGCCATCATTCTAGTTATAACCATTACCATAACACTAACCCTAGCCCTGATCCTAACCATAAACCAAACTCTCACATTAGCCCTACCCGTAAACCTATACCTAAACCTAACGCTAACATTAGCCCTAGACATAAACTTAATCACAAATCTAGCCATCTCTCACCCAAGACCGAAACAAAAACCTAGCCCTGGCCCTAATGATAACCCTTAACCTATCCCAAACACTAACCCTACATCTAGACCTAACCAATCCTAATTTAAGCTCTATCCCTAACCCTATTCCTAATCCAAATACAGACCCTGACACTAACACAAATTTAGCTTTAAAACTGATCATAACCAAAACAGAAACCTAACACTAGACATAACCATATCCCTAATCATAACCCTAGTTCTTATATACCCATAGCCCTAACCATAGATCTAAACCTAACCAAAATATAGCCCTAATCCTAGGCCTAAACCTAGCTCTAAGCATAACCCTAACACTAATCGTATCCCTCACGCTAATGCTAACCCTCCACTTAGACCTAAACCTAGCTAAAACCCTAACCCTAACTCCTAGCCCTATCCCTAAGCCTAATGATAACCCTAGCCCTAATCATAATGTTAATACTAGCCCTAATACTATCTCTATAATTATCCATTACAATAAACCTAACCCTAATCCTAATGATAACCCTAGCTCTAACTCTAACTGTAAACCTAATCCTAGACCTAACCCTAAACCTAACCCTCATCTTAGCCCTAACCCTAGATCAAATCTTAAACTATACTCTAATTAACCGTAGCCCAAACCCTAACACTAACCAGAAACCTATAACTACCCCTAATCCTAACTTGACATCTAATCCTATCCATTAACCTAACTCTAAAGGTAACCTTAGCCCTAACCCTAACTCTAACCCTAACCTTAACTGTAAATCTAACCATAGACATAACACTAAAACTAACTCTCACCCTAGCACTAACCCTAGTTCAAAACCTAATCTATATCCTAAACCTAACCCAAACACTAACCCTCGCCCTAGCCCTAACCCTAACCCTAACTCTAGCCCTAATCCTAACCAAAATGCTAGCCCACACCCTAGCTCTAATGCTATCCATTGCCCTAACAATAACCATAACACAAAAGCTAAACCTAGGCCTAACCCTAACCGTATAACTAACCCTAACCATACCCATTATCCTAATCTTAACCTGAATCCTAAATTTAAACCTATCCATTACCCTAAAGCTAACTCTAACCCAAACCTAATTTGAGCCGTACCCTAAAACTTAACCTAACCCATAACTGAAACCTGAAGTTGATTTAAAAAAAAAAAAACACCTAATTCTAAACTTGATCCTTACCCTAAACCTAACCCTTATAAAAGACCTAGTCATGAAACTAACCCTATAACTACCCCTAGACATAACCCTAAACCTCACATTATCCCTATCCTTAAAAATTGCCCTAAACCTAACAAAAGCTGTAGCACTCATCCGATCACCAAATCTATCCTTAATCCTAATCCAATCCTATACCTATCCCTAAACGTAATCATAATCATCTCTCTAGCCCTAAACCTAGCTATAACCCCATTTCTTCCCCTAAACCTAACCCTAAACATAGCCCTAAAATTAGGCCTAACCCTAACACTAATCCTAGACCTATTCCTAGGCCTAGTTTAGCCCTAACCCTAATCCTAACCATAGCCTTAAGATTAAATCTAATTCTTGCCTGGCCCTATTTCTAGTTCTAACCCTATCCATTACCATAACCTTAGCCTTAGCCCTAAAACATAACCAAGCTATAGCACTAACCCTAATCCTTAACTTAAACCAAATCCTAACCCTACATCTAGTCCTAAGCCTACCCCTGATTCAAGTCCTATCCCTAACCTAAAATTAACCCTAACCTAACACTAATTGTAGCTCAAAACATCACCCTAAACTTAAACCTAATCCTAAAACTAGACTTAGTCCTAATTGTAACCCTAAAATTAGCCCCAATCATAACCCTAGTTCTTACATTAGCCATATCACTAACACTAGCCCTATCAAAACCCAAAACCTAGCCCTAATCTGAGCCCAAACACTAGCTTTACCCCTATCTCTAACCCTAAATGTAGATTTAACCCTTACCTTAAACCTAATCCTAACTGAATTCCTTACACTAAACCTAAACCTAACCCTAACAAAAACTCTAGACCTAACCCTAGATCTAACACTATCCAATACCCTAACCTGAACCCTAACCCCAATTCTAACCCTCAGACTAACCCTAACACAATTCCTAACCCTAAACTATCCATTATCCTAAACATAACCCTAACCCTAAAGCTAACCTAATACTAGACCTAGACGTAACAATAACCCTAAAACTAGCCCCGATTGTAACCCTAGTTCTTACATTAGCCATAGACCTAAAGATAACACCAAACCTACCCCTAATCCGAGCCCTAACACTACCTTTAACTCTAACCCTACCTCTAACCCTAACCCTCACCCTAAGCCTAGCCCTAACCCTAGGGCTAACACTGTCCCTTACCCTAAGCCAAACTCTAACCATAAAACTACATAGTTTTAACCTCATCCTTAGCCTAACCCAAAACCTAACTCGATTACTAGTCCTAACACTAGCTCTCAATCTAGCTCTATCCCTATCCAAAACCCTAAATCTAACCCTGACCCTTATTCTGACCCTAATACTAACCATAGGTCTAAACTTGACCCTAACCCTAACTGACCACTAACATTGGTGCTAACTTTAATCCTATACGTATACCTAACCCTAACAATAGACCAAGATCTACACCTAATCCTTCATCTAGTGATAACTCTAGCCATAGCCCTAAACAAAAACCTAGCCCTAAGTCCTAACAACAACACTTAACCTAACCCAGACACTAACTCTACCCCTAGAACTAACCCTAGTCCTAATGCTGGACCTAATCATAAACCTAACCATAACCCAAACACTGACTCTTACCCAAACACAAACCCTAGATTGAAACCTTTTTCTAACAGAAAACCTAACACTTACCTAGATCTAGCCGTATCACTAACGCTAAAACTAGCCATAACCATAAGTCAAAGCCTACTTCTAACTCTATACATTACCCTAACCATAACGCTAATCCTAATGCTAACCCTAGCCCTAACCCTAACCCTGACTCTAACCCTAAACCTTGTCCTAGTGCAAATCCTAGCTCAATCCTGAAACCTTAAATATAACCTAATGCTAACACTAACGCTTGGCCTAAACCTAATCCTAACCTTAACCCTAGTCCTAATCCTAACCTTAACTTGGCGTAACTCTAGCTCTAACCCTACCTATTACCCTTACCCTAATCCTTACCCTATCCATTACCCTAACCCTAACTCTAACATTAATGCTAATTTGAGCCCTAAACCTAAACCTTATCCTAACCCAAACCCGAAGCCTGACCATGACCCTAATAATATGCCTAGCTGTAAACCTGACCCTTCCCCTAAACGCAACACTTAAAGTAGACCTAGCCATAAACCTAACCCTACACTCTCCCTAACTGTAAACCTAGACCTGACATGAGCCATAACCCTAATTCTTGCCCTAAACCTAACAAAAAACATATCCCTAATCCTAGTGTTAAACCTAGTCTTAATCCTAACCCAAACCATAACCCTAGCCCTAACACTAAAGCTAATCATAAAACTAGCCCTAACCCTAACCATAGCACTAAAACAAAACTGAGCAACAGGCCTAACACTAAACCGTAACTTAAACCAAACACTAGAATTACACTTAGAACTAACCCTAGCCTTAATTCAAGTCATAATCCTACCCTTAAAAATAACCCGGAACCTGACTCATATCCTAACACTCACCCTAGCTCTAAACAGCACCCTAAACTTACACCAAACACTAACAGTAACCTTAGCCCTAATTCAAGTCCTAACCTTAACCGTAAAACTAACCCTGACCTGACTCATATCCTAACACTATCTCTAGTTATAAATATCAATCTAACTTTAAACCTAACCCTAACACTGACCTATCCCTAACCTAACCCTAATTGTAACCCTAGTTCTTATATTTGTCATTGCCCTAACCCTAGCCTTAAACCTCACACAAAAACTAGCCCTATTCTGAGACCTAATCCTAGCTTTAACTCTAACCATAACCCAAACCCTCGCCCTAAACCTATGTCTAACCCTATCCCTTAACCTAAGCAAAACCCTAACCTTAATGGTAACCCTAGACCTATTACTAATTCTTAGGCTGAACAAATATTAACCCTATTAATTGTCCTAACCCTAGATCTAATTCTAGCTCTAAACCTATCCAAAACCCTAAACCTAACCCATACCCTTATTCTCACCATAACACAAACCAGAGGTCTAAACCTGACCGTAACCCTAAACCAAACCCTAACACTAGCCCTACTGATAAACTTATACCTAACCCTAACCCTACCATTATCCCTAGATCTAAACCTAATTCAAATCTACCCTTAAGTTTAGCTCTAGACCAAAACAAAAACCTAGCCTTAGCCCTCACAATAACCTTTAACCTAACCCAAACACTACCTCTTCCTCTAGACCTAAGCCTGTTCTAATTCTGTAAATAACTCTAACCCAAACATTGTCCCTTTCTATAACACAAATCCTAGCTCTAAATTTTATGCTAACCCAAAATCTAGACATAACCCTAACAATAGACCTAGCCATAATCCTAACTCTAGGTCTCACGTTACGTATAGCCCTAATGTTAGCCCCAAACCTCACACAAAACCTAGTTCTAAGCATAACCTGAACCATAACCCTAGACCTAGCCCTAACCCTAACCCTTGCCTTGACCCTAATCCTAGCTAAAACCCTAACCTTTGCCCAAATATAAATCTAGACCTAACCCTAACCCTAAACCTAGTCCTTATCCTAACCATAACCAAGGCCAAACCCTAGTTCTAACTCTATCCATTACTCTAAACATAATCTAAGCCTAATGCTAAACTTAGCTCTAAACTTAACCCTAACCCTAAACCTAGATTTCACATTAACCCTAACCATTGCCCTAGCCCTAACCATAGCTCAAACACTAACACTTACCCTAAACCTAACCCTAACACTAAACCTAGGCTTAACCCTAACCCTAACCCTAGCCTTAATCCTAACCATAACCCTAACTTTAAACCTATCCATTACCCTAAACATAAGCCTAATCCAAATGCTAACCCTAGGCCTAACTCTAAACCTATCTCTAACACTAATGCTATCTATTTCCTAAAACTAAATTGATAACTAAACCTAAACTTATTAATTACTCTAACCCAATCCCTAACCCTAATGCTAAATCAAGCCCTAAACATAAACCATAACCTAAACCAAACCCTAAACAAGACACTTACCCTAACAATACACCTAGCTTTAAACCGGACCCTTTCCCGAAACCTAACCCTTACAATAGACCTAGCCACCAACCTAACCTCAACACTATCCCTAAGTGTAACCCGAACTGACATTAGCCATAGACCTAATTCTCGCCATAAACGTAACACAAACCAAAGTCCTCAAACTAGCCCTAAACCTAGCCTTCATCCTAACCTGAACCTTAACCATAGCCCAATCCCTAATTTCAACCCTTGCCCTAGTTCTGAACCTAGGTATACCCACATCCCTTCCCTAACCCTAACCCTAATCCCAATCCAACACTAACACTAACGCTAACCCTAACCCTAACACTAACACTAACCCTAGCTCTAATCCTAGCACTAATTTAGGGCTAATCATAACCCTAACTCTAACCCTACCCCTAAGACTAATTCTAGGTCTTGCCCTAGACCTATTCCTGGTACTAACTCTATCTGTTACCATAACCCTAATACTAGCCGTAACCTAACCCCTAAACCTAGCCCAAGTCTTAACCCTAGATCTAACCATAACTCTAAATATAACCCTAACCCTAAGCCTGAACCTCACCCTACCACTAGCCCTAACACTATCGCTAATCCTAAAACTAGTTCTAAACCTAGCTGTAGCTCTAAAACAAAACTGAGCCCTAGCCCTAACCCTAACACTATCCTAACTGTAACCTCAGACCAGACATTAGACCTAGCCCTAATTAGTGCCCTAACCCTAACACAAAACCTAACCCTACACCTACCCATAACTCTAGCCTTATTTCTAGTGTTATCCCTAACCCTAAAACTAACACTGACATTGACTCTGACCCTAACACTAACCCTATTTCAAATCATTACTCTAATCATAACCTAACCCTAACACTAGTCCTAGCCCTAACTCTAACCCTAAAACTAGCCCTAATCGTAACTGTAGTTCTTATATTAGCCATAGCCCTACCCTAACCTTAACATAACCTAAAACCTAGCCCTAACCCTAACCCCAACACCAGCTTTAACCCTAACCTAACTCTAAACCTAATCCTAACCCTAGCCTTAATCCTAACCATAACCCTAACCCTAACTCTAGCTCTAATCCTATCAATTACCTTAACCCTAAACCTAACCCTAATACTAATCCTAGGATAAACCTAACTCTATCCATAACCCAAACTCTATTCATTACCATAAACCTAACCTGAACCCTAAACCTAACCATATCCATTAACCTAACCCTAAACATAATCCTAACCTAATTTGAGCCCTAACCCTAAACCTTAACCTAAACAAACCCTAACTGTTACTCTGACCCTAATAATACCCCTATCTCCAAATGTGACCCTAACCTTCAACCTAAACCTTACACTATACATAGCCATAAATCTAATCCTGAAACTATCCCTAACTGTAACCCTAGACCTAAGATTAGTCCTAGCCCTAATGTTATCCCTTATGCTTAGAAACAAAAAACAAAAAACAAACAAACAAACAAAAAAAACAAAAACAAAAAACAAAACAAAACAAAACAAAAAAACCCTTAATCATGGCCCCAAACCTAGCCTTAATCTGAACCCTAACCCTATCACTAGGTCTAACCCTAAAGTGAAGCCTCACCCTAGCCCTTAAACTAGCTACAATATTATACCATACCCTAACCCGAATTCTAACCCTAGCCCTAAACCAAGGCCTAGCCCTAATACTAAACCTAGCTCTAATCCTAGAACTAATTTAGCCCTAACCCTAAATCTAATCATATTCCTATCCCTAAGACTAAATCTAACTCATGCCCTAGGCCTATCCCTAGTTCTAACATTATCCCTTACCATGACCCAAAGCCTAGACCTAACCCTAGCCCCCAAATTAGCCCTAGCCCTAAACCAAGATCTAACCCTCACTCTAAGTCTAAACCTAAACTAAAACCTAAAACCTAAACCTCACACTAACACTAGCCCTAATCCTAATGCTAATTTGAAAACTATCCCTCACCATAGCCATAGCATTCAAGAAAAACTGAGCTACAGCTCTAATCTAATCCTAAACTTTAACCTAAACCAAAACCTAACACTATGCCTAGCCATTACCCTAGCCCTACTTTGAGTCCTAAACCTAACCATACGACTAAGAATGACCCTGAAACTGATCCTAAAACTAACCTTAGC
Organism: Marmota marmota marmota; assembly: GCF_001458135.2. Classification (NCBI taxonomy): domain Eukaryota; kingdom Metazoa; phylum Chordata; class Mammalia; order Rodentia; family Sciuridae; genus Marmota; species Marmota marmota. The sequence goes on along the minus strand of NW_026002436.1, from coordinate 1,318,991 downwards.
TCTAAACATCACCTTTACCCTAAACCTAACCTGAACATTAAACTTAGCCCTAACCTTAATCCTAAAACTAGCCCTAATCATAATGCCAGGTCTTACATTAGCAAGAGCCCTAACCCTAACACAAAACCTAGCCTTAATCTGAATCCTAACCCTAGCTTTAACTCTAACCCTAACCCTAGCTCTAACCCTATCCCTTACCCTATGTCAACCCTCATCCTAATGCTACCCTAGTCCTAAACCTAATCCTTAGCCTAACCCAAAACCTAACTCTATTACTAGTCCTAACCCTAGGCCTCATTCTATCTCTAACCCTAACCCAAACCCTAAGCCTATCCCTGAACCTTATTCTGACCCTAACACTAAACCTAGGTCTAAGCCTGACCCTAACCCTAAACCAAACACTAACACTAGCCCTATGGGTAAACCTATACGTAAACCTAACCGTAACATTAACACTAGACCTAAACTTAATCCTAAATATAGCCATAAATCGAGCCATAGCCCTAAACACAAACCTAGCTCCAGCACTAACAATAACCATTAGTCTAACACAATGACTAACAATACCCCTAGAATTAACCCGAGTAAAATTGTGCTCCTAACCGTGATTCCAATGTAATCTGACCACTGACCCTTACCCTAACACAAACCCTAGCTCTATACCTTATCCTAACAAAATCATACCCGAACACTAGACCTATCCATAACCCTAACCTGAAAACTAGCCATAACCATAATCCTAGTTCTTATATTACACATAGTCCTAACACTAGCCATAAACCTCCTCCCAAAACCTAGCCCTAAATGTAGCACTAAAACTAGCTATAAGCCTAATCCTAACCTTAGCCCTACCCCTAACCCTCACACTTGCCTAGCCGTAAACTTAGCTCAAACTCTTACCCTAAATGTAACCCTAACCCTAACCCTAACCCGTGCCCTAATCTTAACTGTAACCATAGCACAAATCCTACCTAAAAATCTATCCATTACCTTAAATATAAAGCTAACACTAATGCTAACCCTAGCCCTAACTCTAACCCTAATTCTAACTATATCACTGACTGTAACCCTAAAACTCACCCTAGCCCTAACCATAAACACTTAACCTAAACCTAACCCTAACACTAACCCTAGGCCTAACCCTAACCCTAGTCCTAATCCTAACTTTAATCCAATCCCTAACACTAGCACTAACTCTATCCATTACCCTACACATAAGCCTATCCCAAATGCTAACCCTAGGCTAAACCTAGCACTAAACCTAAAACAAACCCTATACATTACTCTATACCTAACCTGAACCCCAAAACTAATCCTATTCATTACTCTAACCCTATCCCTAATGCTAATTTGAGCCCTAAAACTAATCCTTAACTTAAAGTAAACCCTAACCTGAAATTTGACCCTAATAATATACCTAGCTCTAAACCTGACACTTACCCTAAACCCAACCCTTACACTAGACCTAGCCATAAACCTAACGCTAACCATGAACCTAAACGTGACATTAGTCCTAGCCCTAATTCTAGCCCTTACCCTAACACAAAACCTAGCCCTCATCCTAGCCCTAAACCTAGCCTTAATCCTAATCCAAACCCTCACTCTGGCTCTATCCCTAATTTTAACCCTCGACCGAGCCCTGAACCTAACTATAAGCCCATCACATCCCCTAAAACTAACCCTAACCCTAACAATTACACAAACCCTAACCCTAGCCTTAACCATAGGCCTAACACTAACTCTAACGCTAATCCTAGCCCTAATTTAGCCCGAACCCTAACCCTACCCCTAACCCTAGTCCTAAGACTAACTCACTCTCACCCTAGCCCTATTTTTATATCTAACCCTATCCATTACCTTAGCCCTAACCTCATTGTAGCCATAGCCCTCACCCTAGATCTAACCATAATTCTAAATCTAACCCTAAACTTAAGCCTAAACCTCACCCTACCACTAGCCCTAATACCATTGCTAATCCTAAAACTAGCCCTAACCCTAGTCCTAGCCCTAAAACAAAACCGAGCCATTGCTCTAACAAAAACCTTAACCTAAACCAAACCCTAATCCTACAACTAGCAATAACCCTATCTCTAATTCAAGTCCTAGGCCTAAAACTAATCATAGCTCTAAATATCGTCCTAACCCTAAAGCTAATGCTGACACTAGACCAGCCCAAATCCCATCCCTAAAACTAACCCTACTCATAAACATAGTTCTTACATTGGCCTTAGCCCTAACTCTAGCCTTAACCCTAACACAAAATAGCCCTCATCTGAGCCCTAACATTAGATTTAACACTAACCCTAACCCTAGTCCTAAACCTAACCCTAACTCTAGCCCTAACCGTATCCCTTACCCTAAGCCAAACCCTATCCATAATGCTAACCCGAGTCCTAATCCTAATCCTTAGATTAACCCTATTTCTAGTCCTAACACAAGCACTCATTCTAGCTCTAATTCTAACCCCAAACCTAACCCTATCCTTCACCCTTATTCTGACACTAACACTAATTATAGGTCTAAACCTGAACCTAACCCTAAACCGAATCCTGAAACAAGCCTTATAGTAAGTAACCTTATACCTAAACCTTACCCTAACACTAGCCCTAAACCTAAACCATATCCTAAATCTAGCAATAACTCTATCCCTAGACCTAAACAAAACTTAGTCCTAGCCCTAACAATAACCCTTAACCTAAAACAAACACTAACCCTACCCCTAAACCTAACCTTGTCCTAATTCTGGCTTTCACCCTAAAGCTAACTCTAATCTGAACACTGACCGTGCCTTTAACAGTAAACCTATCTCTAAACCTGAGCCTAACAATCATCTAAACCTAACACTAGACCTAGCCATAACTCTAACCCTAATACTAGCCCTAATCATAACCCTAGCTCTTATATTACCCATAGCCTTAACCCTAGGCCTAAACCTAACACAAAACCTATATCTTATCCTAGGCCTTACTTAACCTAGCCTTAGGCATAAACCTAACACAAACCGTAGCCAAAACCCTACCCTAATCCTCACCTTAGTTTTAACCCTGGCTCAAAACCTAACCCTTACCCTAAACATAAACCTACACCTATCCCTAAATCTAACACTAAACCTAGCCCTAATCCTTACCTTAACTCTAGCACTAAACCTAGCTCTAAAGATACCCATTACCCTAAACATAACCCTACCTCTATTGATAACACTAGGCCTAAACCTAAACCTAAACCTAACCAAAAAACTAATCCTAGACCTAAACCTAAACCTCACCCTCACCATAGACCTAACCCTAGCTCAAACCCTATCGCTTATCATAAACCTAACCATAACCATAGCCCTAACCATAAGCCTAAACCTCAATCTAACTCTAACCATTAACCTAAACCTACATCTAATCGTATCCATTACCCTAACCCTAACACTACCCCTAAAGATGACCATAGCCCTAATCCTAACCCTAACCCTAACCATACTGTAATCTTATCCCTAGACCTAACCCTAAACCTAACCCTCGCCCTAGCCCTAAACCAAGCTCAAAACCCAACACTTTCACTAAACATAAACCTAACCCTAACCCTGGATCTAACCCTAACCCTAACCCTAACTCAAGACTTATTTCTAACCATAAACCTAGCCCTAAGCTTAGCTCTAACCATATCCATTATCCTAACCATAACCCTGACCCTAATGCTAACTCTAGACCTATTGCTAACCCTAACCTTATCAATTACTCTAAAACTAAACTGAACCCTTAACAAAAACCTATCATTACCCTAACCCTAACCCTAATGCTAATTAGAGCCCTAACCCTAAACCCTAACCTCAAACAAACTATAACCCTAAACCTAACCATTACACTAGACCTATCCATAAAACATTCTAAATCTATCCGCAACTGCAACCTTAGACCTGACATTAGCACTAGCCCTAATCCTAGCTCTAACCCTAACACAAACCCCAGGGCTTATCCTAGCCCTAAACCTAGCCTTAATCCTAATCCTAACCCTAATCTTAGGGCTAACCCTAACACTAATCCTAGCCCTAATCTTAGCCCTAACCCTAGCCCTAAGCTTACCCCTAATTTACGCCTATCCCTAACCTTAGCCCTAACCCTAGCCCTAAGACTAACTCTAACTCTCACTCTTGCCCCATCCCTAGTTCTAAACCTATAACTTACTGGAACAATAGTCCTAGCCCTAACCCTAGCCCTAACCTAGATCTAACTCTAACTCTAAATCTAACTTTAACCCTAAGCCTAAACCTAAACCTAAAACTAGCCTAACCTTAATGCTAATCCTAAAACTAGCCCTAATCCTAGCCCTAGCCCTAAAACAAATCCCAGATATAGCACTAAACCTAACCCTTAACTTAAACCAAACCCTAAGCCTAACCCTAAACTTAGCCCTAATTCGAGTTTTAAGCTGAACCTAAAACTAACCCTGACATGAATCCGACCATAACACTAATGCTACTTCTAAAGATCACCCTTGCCTAACCCTAAACCTAACACTAGACCTAGCCCCAACCTTAAACCTAAATTTAGCTTTAAATGTAACCCTGGTTCTTACAGTAGCTGTAACCCTAACCCCAAAATTAACTTAACACAAAACCTAGCCCTAATTCAAGACCTAAACCAAGCTTTAACCCTAACACTTGCTGGGAGCCATTAGCCAAGTAGGTATGACAATTTCCTTGCCAGCGTACCCCATGTTGCTGACATTTTGCAGTGACATTGAATGTAGTTGACCTTGCTCAAGGACCAGGGCGGATTAGGGTGTTCCTGGTTTAACATAATCGGGTTTAGGGCGTTCCCAGTTTAGGTTCCAGGTTTAAGGTTTAAGATTATTCCTGCTGGGAATAGGGCGTATCCTGCTGCCTGAGTTCCCCTTGAGTTCTCATGGGATTCAGACAGTATATTTTGGGAGACAGAAGCCCAGTGAAGGGGAATTTGGGAGAGAACGTGGATTTGGGCAGAGAACGTGGATTTCCCCAGAACGTGATTGTAGACGGCTGGTGTGAGTTCGGGAATAAAGAGTTGCTGTTTGAATCTGCAAGCTGTGTGGTGGCTCGTGATTTTGTGCCCAGCCAGACTGCGGCAAACACTAACCCTAACCCTAGTCCTAATCAGAACCATAACCCTAGCCCTAACCCTAGCTCTAACCCTATCTATCGCCATAACTATAACCCTAACACTAATGCTAACCTTAGGCCTAAACATAACCCTATCCCTAATCCTAACCCTATCCACTACCCTCAACCAAACCTAAACCCTAAACCTCACCTATCATTACCCTAACCCTAGCATAATGCTAATTCAAGCCCTAAATTTAAACCATAGCCTATCCCAAACCCTAACCAAGGCCCTGACCCCAATAATACCCCTAGCTCTAAACCTGACCTAAAATTAAACATAACACTACCCGTATCCATAAACATAACCATAATTCTATCTTTAACCATAACTCTAGACCTGATATTCTTCCTAGCCCTAATCCTAGCCCTACACTAAAACAAATCCTAGCCCTCATCCTAACCCTAAAACCAGCCTTAATCATAACCCTAACCCTAACCATAGGCCTAACCCTAATTCTAACCCTCACCCAACCTCTAAACCTAGCTATAATGCCAATCCTTACCCTAAACTTAACCCTAACCCTAAACCTAATGCTAGGGCTAGGCTGAACAATAACCCTAGCCCTAATTCTACCCCTAATTTAACCCTATCCCTAACCCTAACCCTAGCCCTAAGACTAACTTTAACTTTCACACTAGCCCTATCCCTAGTTCTAACCCTATTCATTACTGTAACTCTAACCCTAGCTCTAACCCTAGCCATAAACCTTGTGCTGTCCTTATTCCTAGCCATAACCCTAGATCTATCCCTAACTCTAAATCTAACACTAACCCTAAGCACTAACATTAACCCTAAAAGTAGCCCTAATCATAACAAGTTCTTAATTTAGCCATAGCCCTAACCTATTGAAAAACCTAGCTCTAATCCAATCCCTACCCTATTTTTAACTCTAAAGCTAACCTTAACGCTAAGCATAGCCCTAACCCTAAGCCTAAGACTAACTTTAGATCCAATCCTAAGCATAACACTAGCCCTAACCTTAGCTCTAACCTTTTTCATTACCCCAAGGATAACCCTAACCCTTATGCTAACCCTAGGCCAAACCCTAAACCTATGCCCATCCCTAACCCTATCCATTACCCTACAGCTAACTTGAACCCTAAACCTAAAACTATTGTTAAGCTATCACTAAACCTAATGTTAATTCAAGCCCTAAACATAAACCATAACCTAACCTTAACCCTAACCCTGACCGTAATAATACCCCTAGCTCTAAACCTGACCCTAACCATAAACCTAACCCTTACAATAGACCTAGATATAAACCTAACCCTAATGCTATCCCTAACTCTAACCCTAAACCTGACATTAGCCCTAGCTCTAATCCTAGTCCTAACCCTAACACAAACCTTAACCCACATCCTAGACATAATCCTTGCCTTCATCATAACCCTAACCCTTACCCTAATTCTAACCCTCACCCTATCCCTAAAACTAGGTATAAACACATCCCTTACCCTAAAGCTAACTCTAATCCAAACACTAATACTAAACCTAGCCCTAACCATAGGCCTAACTCTAACATTAACACTTGCCCTAATCCCAGACTTAACTTAGCCCTATCCCTAACACTAAACATAACCCTACCCCTAAGCCTAACTATAACTCTTACCTTAGACCTATAGGGTAGTATTAAACTTTTTCCTTACCATTACCTTAAAACTAGACCTAATTTTAGCCCTAACGCTAGCTCTAGCCCTAAAACAAAACCGAGTTATAGCCCTAATCTTAACCCTTAACCTAAACCAAACCCTAACCTTATACCTAGCCCTAACCCTATCCATAACCCTATCCCTAATTCTAGTCCTAACCTGAAAACTAACCCTGACCCTGACTCTGAGCCTAACACTAAACCTAGCTCTAAAATCATTGTAACCTTAAATCTAACCCTAACACTAGACATAGCCTTAACCCTAACTTCATAACTAGCGCTAGTCATAACCTTACTTTGTGCATTAGCCATGGTCCTAACCCTAGCCCTAACCTAACCCAAAACCTAGCCTTAATCAGAGTCCTTATCCTAGCTTTAACCCTTAACTTAAACCTAACACTAACCCAAATAAAATCCCTAATTCTATACATAACCCTAGCCCTAAACTTAGGTCTAACTCTATCCAATACCCTAATGATAACCCTAACCCTTGTGCTAAACATAGGCCTAACCTTAATCTAACCCATTACACTAAACCACAACTAAACCTTAAACCTAACCCTTCCATTACCCTAACCCTAAATCTAATGCTGATTTGATCCCTAAACTTAAACCCTAACCTAACACAAACCCTAACCTTTATTCTGATCCTAATAATATCCTTAGCAAGACTGACCATTACACTAAACCTAACCCTTACACTGGACCAAGACATAAAACGAACACTAAATGTATCCCTAATTATAACCCTAGACCTGACATTAGTCCTAGACCTAATACTAGCCCTTAACCTTACACAAACACTAGCCCTCAACCTAGCCCTAAACCCTAGCCTTTATCATAACCTTAACCCTAACCCTGGCCCTAACCCTAATACTAACCCTCGCCAAGCCCTCAATCTTGCTATAACCCATTCCTTTAAACTAAATGTAACCTTAACTCTAACCCGAAACCTAGGCCTAAACCTAACACTAACCCTAGCCCTAATTTAGCCCTATCCCTAACTATAACCCTAAACCTAGCCATAAGACGAACTCTCTCACACTAGCCCTATCACTAGTTCTAACCCTATTCCTTACCATAAACATAACCCTAGCCCTAACCATTATCCTAACCCTTGCCCTGTCCTTAGCCCTAGCACTAACCATAGATCAACACCTATCTCTAAATCTAACCCTAATCTGAAGCCTAAGCCTAACCCATACACTAGCCCTAAGCCTAAAACTAATCTTAAAACTAGCCCTAACCCTGGCCATAGCCTAAAACAAAACTGAGCCATACCTCTAACACTAATCCTTAAACTAAACGAAACCCTAACCATACACCTACCCCTAACCCTAGACCTAATTAGAGTTTTAAGCCGAACCCTAAAACTAACTATGACCCTGACTCTGACACTAATATTAACCCCAGCTCTAAACATCACCCTGACCTTAAACCTAACCCTAACACTCAACCTAGCCCTAACCTTAATCCTAAAATCAGCCCCAAATGTAACTCTAGTACTTACATTAGCCATAACCTTAACCATAGCACTAAATTAACCTGAATCCTAGCCATAATCTGAGCCCTATCCTGAGCTTTAAACCTAAACCAAGCCACAATCATAACCCTAGCCCTAATCATAACCATAACCCTAGCTCCAACCCTAGTTTAACCCTATCCATTACCATAAACATAACCCTAACCCTAATGCTAACCCTAGGTCTGAACCTAAAGCTATCTCTAATCTTATTTTTATCCATAACCCTAAACCTAACCTGGGCCCAAATACTAACCCTATCATTACTCTAACCCTAACCCTAACGCTAATTCAATCCCTAACTTTAGACCTTAACCTATTCCAAACCTTAACCCAGACCTTGTCCATAAAAATACCCCTAGCCCTAATCCTGACCCTACCCCTAAATCTAACCCTTACACTAGACGTAGCCATAATCCTAAACATAAAATTATCTTTAAACATAATTCGAGACCTGAAATTAGCCATACCCCAAAACCTAGCCCTAACCCTAAAACAAACATTAGCCCTCATCCCAGCACTAAACCTAGCCTTAATCATAACCATAACCATAACTCAAGCTCCAACCCAATTCTTAATATCACCCTACCTCTAAACCTAGCTATACCATTCTCTCTTTACTTAAACTTAATACTAACTCAGACCCTACTCTATATTTAAGCTGAACAGTAACCATAGACCTAATCCTAGCCCTAATTTAACCATTTCCCTAACCCAAGCCCTAAGACTAACTCTAACTCACACCAGCTCTATCCCTACTTCTAATCCTATTACATACTATAATTTGACCCTAGCCCTAACCCTTGCCCTATCCTCAGTCCTAACCCTAAACCTAGATATAACCCTAAATCTAAATCTAACCCTGAACCTAAGCTTAAGCCTAACACTAACACTAGCCCTAACCCTAACACTAATCATAAAATTAGCACTAACCCTAACCCTAGCAGTAATACAAAACCAAGCAATAGCCCTAACCCTAAACATTAACTTAAGACACAGTAACACTACATCTAGACCTAACCCTAGCCCTGAATTCAACTCCTAACCCTAACCTTAAAAGTAACCCTGACACAGACTCGTATCCTAATGCTTACCTAGCTCTAGACCCCATCCTAACCTGAAACAAAAGCCTAACAGTAACTCTATCGCTATTTCGAGTCCTAACCCTAACCCTGATCATGACTCATATCCTAACACTAACCCTAGCTCTAAATATCACCCTAACCTTAAACCTAACCCTAACACTAGACCTACCCCTAACCCTAACCCTAAAACTAACCCTAATTGTAACCCTAGTTCTAACATTAGCCAATGCCCCAACCCTAGCCCTAACCCTACAACAAATCAAGCCATAATCCAAGCTCTAAACCTAGCTTTAACCCTAACCCTAACTCTAACCCTAACCCTAGCTCTAACCTTATTCCTTACCCCAAATAAAACCCTAACCCTCATGGTAACCCTAGACCTATCCCTAATCCTTAGGCTAACCAAAATACTAAGCCCATTAGTAGTTCTAAATCTAGCCCTCATTTTAGCTCTAATCCTATCCCAAACTCTAATGCTAACCCAGACCATTATTCTGATCCTAACATTAACCTTATGTCTAAACCTGACCCTAACCTTAGACCAAACTCTAACACTCACACTACCGATAAACTTATTCCTAAACCTAACTCTACCACTAGCCTTAGACCTAAATCTAATTCTAAATCTAGCCTTAGCCCTAGACCTAAACAAAAACCTAGTCCTAGCCCTAACAATAACCCTTACCCTAACCCAAACACTACCCCTACCCCTAGACCTAAACCTAGTCCTAATTCTGGCTATAACCCTAACTCTAACTCTAACTCTAACCTGAACACTGACCAGCCTTTAACATTAACCCTACATCTAATCCTGACCCTAACCAAAAATATAAACCTAACATTAGACCTAGCCATAACTTTAACCCTAAAACTAGCCCTACTCATATCCCTAGTTCTTACATTACCCACAGCCCTAACCCTAGGCCTAAACCCAACACAAAACCTAGAGCTAATCCTAGGCCTTAACCTAGCCCTAAGCATAACCCTAAACCTAACCCTAGCCCTAGTCCTAACTTAACCCTAGGCTTAGTCCCAACCCTAGCTCAAAGCCTAACACTTACCATAAATATAAACCTAGAAATATCCATAAATCTAACCCTAATACTAGCCCTAATCCTAACCTTAACCCTAGCCCTAACCCTGACTCTAAATCTTCAAAATACACTAAACCTAACCCTAAACCTATTGGTAACCCTGGCCTTAACCCTAACCATAACCCTAACCCTAACCAGAAAACTAAACCTAGACCTAACCCTAAACCTAACACTCGCTATAACCCTAACCCTAGCTCAAAACCTAACCCTTACCATAAATCTAAACATAACCATAGCCCTAACCTTAACCCTAAACTTAAATCTAACCCTAACCCTAAACCTAAACCTAAATCTAACCGTATCCATTGCACTAAACCTAACCCTAACCCTAATGATAATCCTAGCCCTAAACCTAACTCTAACCCTAAAATTAGTAATTCTATTCCAAAGCTGAAGCATTCAGAAACATATTTATCTGAAAGTACTGTTTGAGACAACAGGGAAATATACATGTACTGAACTACCTCCCCAAATTATTTGGTCAGATTTCTTTGATACTGCACAAGATTCATCTCTTAGCTTTCCCCACTAGGTGAACTTAATTTGGCACTTCTATGATAAAAGGTTCTCTAAACAGATTAGGGTTTGTTTTAGGTTTAGAGTAAGGGCTAGGTTTAAACCTAGTGTTAGGTTTAGAGTCATGTATCTTTGATACTGGGCAGGATTCATATTTTGTCTAGCCTCACAATGTTCTCTGCTTTGGGCCTTCTTGGTTCAATGGTTTGCTGTCAGGAACAGTTTGTAGTTTAAGGTTTCACTTAATTTTGAACTATTTTGTTGAAGAGAAATGGAGCATGAAATCAAACAGGGTTGGTGCTAGCTGCTTGAAACTGCACACAATCAATTCTCTGTGGGCACTCTCTGGTTTGTTCCTTGTTGCTCTCAGGTGAAACATGCAAAGCAACTTTATTTCAGAGCACTTTTGGAGAAATAAAGGAAATATGCATATACTGAAACACTTCCCCCAATTATTTGCTCAGATTTCTTTGATATTGTGAAGGATTCATCAATTAGCTTGCCCCACTAGGCTCCATTAGTTTGGGACTTCTATGATCAAAGGTTCTCTAAACAGGCTAGAGTGAGCTGTAGGGTTAGGATTAAGGATAGATCTAGTGTTAGGTTTACAGTACTTTTGTTCAAATTTCTTTGATACTAGGCAGGATTTATCTTTTACCTAGCCTTACTATCTTATCCTGGTTTGGGCCTTCTAGGTTTACTGGTTTGCTGTCAGTATTTCAGTTTTTTTTTTTTTTTTTTTTCAGATTTCACTTCATTTTGACCTATATGGGTAAGTGGAAATGGAGCTGGAAATCAAACAAGGTTTTGGCTAGCTGCTTGAAACTTCACACTCTCAATCAGTTCTCTGTGAGGACACTCTGGTTTTATCCTTGTGAAAGTATCCCAAAGGTGAGGCATGCAAAAGTAACACTATGCGAGGGCATTTTAGGAGACGACAGGAAATCATGCATATACTGAACTACTTAGCCCAATCATTTGGTCAGATTTCTTTCATACTGGGCAGGGTTCATCTGTTAGCTTGCCCCACTAGGCTCCTTATCTTTGAGACTTCTATGATCAAAGGTACTCTAAACAGGTTAGGTTACAGTTAGGTCTAGTGTTAGGGTTAGAGTTTGTCTTGTTCAAATTTCTTTGATACTGGGCAGGATACATGTTTACCTAGCCGCCTTACTCTGTTCCCCAGATTTCAGCCTTCTCAGTTCAATTCTTTGCTGACAGGAACAATTTGTATTTTATGGATTCACTTCATTTTGATCTACATGGGTAAATGGACATGGAGCTGGAAATCAAACAAGGTTGGTGCTAACTGCTTAAAACTTCACACAATCAGTTCTCTGTGGGCACTCTCTGGTTTGTTCCTTGTGAAATGAATAATAAGCTGAAGCATGCAATACGAATTTATCTGAGAACACTTTAGGAGAAAACAGGGAAATATGCATGTACAGAAATAGCTAACCCAATTATTTTGTCAGATTTCTTTGAAACTGCCAATGATTCATCTGTAAGCTTGCCCCAAAAGACTCCCCAATTTCGAAACTTCTATGATCAAATTTTCTCTAAAGATTAGGTTTAGGGTTAGAATTAGTGTTAGGACTAGGTTTAGACCAGGTGTTAGGGTTAGAGTTAGTTTTTTTTTTTTTTTTTTAATTTCTATGATACTGGGCAGGATTCATCTTTTTTCCTATTTTGACTATACTCCAAATGTTTGGGCCTCCTATGTAAAAGGGTTTTCTCTCAGGAACAGTTTCAATTTTCATTTCTCTTCTTTTTGCCCTATAGGGGTGAATGAAAATGAATGTGGAAATCAAACAGGGTTTGTGCTAGCTACTTGAAACTTCACACACTCAATCAGTTCTCAGTGAATATTCTCTGGTTTGTTTCCTGTGAAGTATCCCTAAGCTGAATTAGAAAGAAGCAGCTTTATCTCTGAGTGCTTTAGGAGCAAGCAAAATGCGCATGTACTGAAAGAGCTTTGAATTTTTTTTGGTCAGTTTACTTTGATACTGTACAGGATTCATCATTGACCAATAGGCTCCCCAAGTTTGGGCCATCAAGGTTCAATGATTCAGTGTCAGGAAAGTTTGAATTTTTAGTTTTCACTACATTATGGCCTATAGGTGTGAATGGAAATGGAGCTGGCAATCAAACAGGGTTGGTGCTAGCTGCCTGAAACTTCACACACTCAATCACTTTGTTGTTGGCATGCTCTGTTTTTTTTTTTTTTTCTTGTGAAAGTATGTTAAGCTGAAGCATGAAAAAACAATTTATCCAAGAGCACATTAGGAGAAAACAGGGTAAATAGGCATGTACTGAAACACCTTCCCCAAATATTGGTCAGAATTTTTGATACTGGGCAGGATTCATCTGTTACCTTGCCCTAGTAGGCACCCCAAGTTTGGGACTTTTATGATCAAGCTCTATAAACAGGAAAGGCTTAGTTTTCAGATTAGGGTTAGGGCTAGGGTTAGAACTAATGTTCGGGTTAGAGTTAGTTTTGTTCAAATTTCTTTGATACCAGTCAGGATTCATCATTTACCTAGCATTACCATGTTTCCCATGTTGGGCCTTCTCAGTTCAAGGTTTGCTGTCAGGAACAGTTTATTTTTTCAGGTTTCACTCATCTTGACTTCTATGCATTAGGGTTAGGGTTAGGCCTATGGCTCTGTGTTCTTTTACGGCTAGGGATAGGGTTAGGGCTAGATTCTGAATTAGTGTTAGGGTTAGGGCTAGTGTTAGGGTGAGGTGTAGGCTTAGGGTTAGGGTTATATTTAGAGTTAGGGTTAGATCTAGGGTTAAGGTTAGGGTTAGGGTGAGTGTTACGGTAACGGAAAGGTTAGAACTAGGGAAATGGCTAGGACGAGAGTTAGATACAGATTTAGGACTACGCTTAGGCTTAGTTTTAGGGTTAAAGCTAAAATAGTGCTAGGATGAGGGCACTAAGGTTAGTGTTAGGTATAGGCCTAGGGTAGGGCTAGGTGTAGGATTAGCGTTGGAGTTAGGATTAAGTTTGGGGGAATGGGTGGGGTTATAGCTAGCTTTAGGGCTAGGGTGAGGGTTAGAATTAGGATTAGGGCTAGGAATGGTGTTTAGGTTAGGATTAAGGTGAGTTTTAGGGCTATAGTTTCTTTTAGGTTAAAGGCTAGAACTAGGCTAGGGCTAATGTCAAGTCTAGAGTTATGATTAAGGATAGTTTTAGGGTTAGGTTATTGCTAGTTCTAGTGTCAGAGCTATGTTTTGGGTAAGGGTCAGATTTAGAGTTAGGGGTATTATTAGGCTTAGGGTCAGGGTTAGCATTTGGTTTTGGTCAAAGTTTAGGTTTAGGGCTTGAATTAGTGTTAGGTTTAGGCTTAGGGTTAGGGTAATGGATAGGGTTAGGTTTAGGTTTCAGTTAAGCTTTAGGGTCATGGATGGGTCAGGTTTAGCAGTAGGATTAAGGTTAGCATTAGGTTAGGGTTATGTTTAATATAATGGATAGATTTAGAGCTAGGGTTAGGGCTAGGTTATGGTTTGGATTAAGTCTAAAATTAGAGTTAGGTTTAGGGATAGGGCTAGGGTTTGGTTTATGGTAAGTGTTAGGTTTAGAGCTAGGGTTATGGTTAGGTTAGGGTAAGGGTTAGTGTTTGAACTAGGGTAATGGCTAGGGCGAGGGTTAGGTTTACGTTCATGTCTAGGAATATGTTTATGGTTAGGTTTTGGTTTAGGGTTTGGGTTATGGCTAGAGTATTCATTACAATTAGGGTTAGTTTTAGGGTAATGGATGATGTTAGATGTAGGGTTAGGGTTAGGGTTAGTTTATGATTTAGGGCTAATCTTAGGATTAGGTTTAGTGTAAGCTTAATGTTTCTGCTAGGGCTAGGGCTATGGTGAGGTTTAGTTTTATGGTTAGGTCTTGGGATACGTTTATGTTTAGGGTTAGATTTAGTGTTAGGGATAGGGTTATAATTAGGGTTAGGTTTAGGGTTAGGTTAATTGACAGGGTTAGAACTAAAGTTTGAGCTAGGATTAAGGTTAGGTTAAGAGCTAGGGTTAGGGTTATGGTTTAGTATAGGGCTAGGTTTTTTTTAGGGTAAGGGTTTGGCTTTGAGCTAGGGTTAGGTCTAAGGCAAGTGTTAGTGTTAGGGCTAGGGTTAGGGTTGCGGTTATGCTTAGGGCTAAGTTTAGGCCTAGTATTATGGCTAGGTTTTGTGTTAGGTTTAGGGCTCCGGTTGGGATTATGGTTAGGGTTAGGGCTACTGTTAGGGTTAAGATTAGGGTTAAAATATTGTTAGCACTAGGGTTATGTTTAGGGCTAGTATTAGGGTTATGGTTATGGCTGGGTCTAGTATTAGGACTAGGTTTTGGGTTAGGGTCAGGTTTAGAGATAGGTTAATGTTAGGGACAGGGTCAGAGTTCCGGATAGGATAAGGGTTAGGGTTAGAGCCAAAATCAGGACTAGTGTTAGGTCTAGGGGTAGGGTAAGTGTTTAGTTTAGGTTAAGGGTTATTGTTAGGGCTGGAGCTAGGGTTTTGTTTAGGTCTAGGGCTAGAATTATAGCTATATTTAGGATTAGTTTTGGATCTAGATCTAGTGTTGTGGTCTAGTATAGGAATAGGCTTACTGGTAGGGCTATTGTTAGGGTTTGGTTTAGGGTTAGAGTCAGGTTTAGACCTAGGGTTACTGTTAAGATAAGAATAAGGGTCAAGGTTAAGGTTAGAACTAGAATGAGGGCTAGGGTTAGGACTAGTGATACTGTTAGTGTTTAAGTTAGGCTTTGGATTAGGGTTAGGACTAGGGTTAGCATTTGGTTTAGAGTTTGTCTTAGGGTAAGGGATAAGGTTAGAGCTAGGGATAGGGCTCGTTTTAGGGTTAGGATTATGTCTAGTTAGGGTTAAGATTAGGGTTTAAGCTAGGGTTAGGTTTAGAATTAGGGGTAGAATTTGTGTTAGGGTTAGGGCTAGTAATATGGCAATGACTATTGTATGAACTGGGGTTAAGATTAGGGCTAGTTTTAGGGTTAGCGTTAAGGAAAGTTCTTGTGTTAGGGTTAATTTAAGGTTAGGGTGATGTTTAGAGCTAGGATTAGTGTTAGGATCAGGTCAGGGTCAGAGTTATTTTTAGAGTTAGGTTTAGGGCTAGGTGTAGGTTTTGGGTTAAGTTAGGGCTAGGGTTAGGGTTATGGCTAATGTAATTACTAGGGTTACAATTAGGGCTAGTTTTAGGGTTAGGGTTAGGGTTAGGGCTAGGTCTAGTGTTATGTTTAGGGTTATGTTTAGGGTTATGTTTAGGGTGACGTTTAAAGCTAGGGTTAGTGTTTGCATCAGAATCAGGGTTAGGGCTAATTTTAGGGTTCTGCTTAAAAGTAGAATTAGGGCTGGATTTAGAGCTAGGTTAGGGTTAGGGTTTGGTTTTGGTTATGGGTTAGGGTTAGGAATATGGCTCGGTTTGTATTAGGGCTAGGCCTAGAGTTAGGGCTAGTTTTAGGAGTAGCATTAGGTTTAGGTTTAGGGTTAGTGTTAGTGTTAGATTTAGGCTTAGGCTTTGCATTAGAGTTAGATTTAGAGTTAAGGTTAGATTCAAGGTTAGGGCTAGGGCTAAGGAAATGGCTAGGGTTAGGCCTAGGATTAGAGCTAGGTTTATAATTCCAGTAAGGGATAGCATAAGAACTAGTTTTAGGTCTAGGGAGAGAGTTAGATTTAGTTTTAGGGCTAGGGTTGGGGTTAGGGTTAGGGATAGGGTTGAGTTAGGTCTAAGATTAGGGATAGGGTTGGTTTTAAGTTAGGCCTAGGTTTAAGGTTAGGGTTATGATTAAGGCTATGCTTAGTGCTAATATGTGCTAGGGTTTGTGTTCAGGTTAGGGTTAGGATAATATCTAGAGCTAATGTCAGGTCTAGTGTTATTGTTATAGATAGTTTTAGGGTTAGGTTTTGGCTAGGTCTAATGTAAGGATTGAGTTTAGTGTAAGGGTCAGGTTAGAGCTAGGTGAATTATAAGGGTCAGGGTCATGGTCATGGTTAGGGTTTCTTTTAGGTTTGATTTAGGGTTAGGGCTCAAATTAGCCCTACGGTTACGGTTAGGGTAATGATAGGGTTAGATTTAGAGTGAAGGTTAGGTTTAGGGTAATTGATAGGGTAGGGTTAGTGATAGGCTTAGGGTTAGGCCTAGGGTTAGCATTAGGGAAAGGGTTATGTTTAGGGTAATGGATACAGTTAGAGTTAATTTTAGGGCTAGGGTTCTGGTTAGGATTAGGTCTTGAGATAGGGTTAGGCCTAGAATTAGCATTAGGGTATTGGATATGATTAGGGTAATGGGTACAGTTAGAGTTAATTTCATAGCTAGACTCATGGTTAGGATTAGGTCTTGAGTTAGTGTTAGGGTATGGGTTAGAACTACGGTTAGAGTTAGTGTTATGTTTAGTGTAAGAGTTAGGTTCTGAGCTATGATTAGTGTTAGAGCAAGTGTTAGGTTCGGGGTTATGTGTAGGGATAGGATTATGGTAGGTTTAGGATTAGAGTTAGGGTTAGGGGAATGGTTATAATTAAGTTTATGGTTAGGGTTAGTGTAATAAATACGGTTAGATGTAGGTTTAGTTTTAGGGACAGGGCTAGATTTAAGTTTAGGGTTAGAGTTAGGTCTATGGTTATGTTTAGGTTTATGGTAAGGCTTAGGTTTGATCAATGGTTAGGGCTATAGCAAGTATTAGTTTAGGGTTAGGTCTAGGGTTAGTTTTCTGCTTAGGGTTTAGGATTATGGTTAGGGTTGAGGCTAGGGTTACATTTAGGGTTAGGGTTAGGGTAATGGGTAGGTTTAGAGCTAGGGTTAGGGCTAGGGTTACAGATAGAATTAGGACTAGATTTAGGGTTAGATTCAGGGATAGTTCTAGGTTTATTTTTTAGTAAGGGCTAGTTTTTGAGCTACGGTTAGGACTAAGGTTAGGGCTATGGTTAGGTTAGGGTTATGCTTAGGGCTAGGTTAAGGCCTAGGATTAGCTCTAGGTTTTGTGTTAGGTTTAGGCCTAGGGTTAAAGCTGTGGGTAATGTAAGAGCTAGGATTATGATTAGGGATAGTTTTAGGGTTAGGGTTATGCCAAGATCTAGTGTTAGGTTTAGATTTTCAGTTAAGGTCAGGTTTAGAAGTAGGTCTACAGTTAAAGGAAGAGTCAGTGTTTGGGTTAGAGTTCAAGTTAGGGTTACAGGCAGAATAGGAGTAGGTTTATATCTAGAGATAATGTAGTGTTTCGTTAGGATAAGGGTTATTGTTAGGCCTAGGACTAGGTTTTTGTTTAGTTCTAAAGCTAGATATAAGGCTACATTTAGGATTAGGTTTGAGTCAAGGCCTACTGTTAGGTTTTAGTCTAGTGTTAGGGTCAGGTTTAGAACTAGGGTTTGTGTTAGGTTCAGTATAATTGTTGGTTAGTGTTCAAATTTGGGATAGGATTAGAGCTAGAATAAGGGCTAGGGTCAAGACTACTAATAAGGTTAGAATTTTGATTAGCCTAAGGATTAGGCATAGGTCTAGGGCTACCAATCAGGTTAGGGTTATTCATAGGTTAAGTGATAGACTTAGAGCTAGGGTTAGGGCTAGAATTAGGGTTAGGGTTAAATCTAGGTTTAGGGATTGGATTAGGGCTAGATTTTGGGTTAGGGTTTGGGCTAATGATAGGGCAATGGTTAGTGTAAGAACTAGGGTTACAATGAGGGCTAGTTTTAGGTTTAGGGTTAGGGGTAGATCTAGTGTTAGGATTAGGTTTAAGGTTAAGGTGATATTGAGACCTAGGGTTAGTGTTAGGATATGAATCAGGGTCAGGGTTAGGGTTAGGACTTGAATTAGGAATAGGTTTACTTTTAGGTTTCAGTTTAAGGTTAGGAGGGTGTTTAGAGCTTGGGTGAGTGTTAGGATATGAGTCAGGTTCAGGGTTAGATTTACAGTTAGGGTTAGGACTTGAATTAAGACTATGGTTAGGTCTAGGTGTAGTGTTAAGGTTTGGTTTAAGTTAAGGTTTATGGTTA
The DNA here is from genome assembly GCF_001458135.2 of Marmota marmota marmota. Lineage (NCBI taxonomy): Eukaryota > Metazoa > Chordata > Mammalia > Rodentia > Sciuridae > Marmota > Marmota marmota. The sequence continues at coordinate 1,300,006 of NW_026002436.1, read as the reverse complement.
AGGCTATTGATCAGTTTGTTTTACTGCTAGGGTTAGGGTTAGGGCTAGTTTTAGTGTTTGGCTTAGGCTTAGGGTTAGGGTTAAATTTCAAGTTAGAGTTAGATCTAGGGTTAGAGCTAGGACTAAGGATAGGAAAAGGGTTAGGGCTAGGGTTAGGGTTAAGGTAATGGATAGGCTTAGAAGTAGGGATAGGGTGAGAGAGTTATTCTTAGGGCTAGGGTTAGGGTTAAGTTTAGGTATAAGTTAGGGGTATGGCCAGTGTTAAGTTTTGCTCTTGGTTTAGGGTCAGTTTTAGACCTAGGGTTTGTGTTAGGGTCAGAATAAGGGTAAGGGTGAGTGAAAGGGTTTGGGGTAGGATTAGAGCTAGAATGAGTGCTAGGGTCAGGACTATTAATAGGGTTAGGATTTTGGTTAGCCTAAGGACTAGGGATAGGTCTAGGTTAACCATTAGTATTAAGGTTTCACTTAGGGTAAGGGATAGGTTTATAACTAGGTTTAGGGCTAAAGTTAGGGTTAAAGTTAGGTTTAGGATTCGGATTAGGGCTAGTTTTGTGTTAGAGTTAGGACTAGGGTTAGGGCAATCGCTAATATAAGAACTAGGGTTACAATTAGGGTTAGTTTTAGGTTTAGGGGTAGGGGTAGGCATAGTTTTAGTATTAGGGTTAAGTTTAAGTTTAGGGTGATATTTAGAGCTAGGGTTAGTTTTAGGATATGAGTCAGGGTCAGGGTTAGGTTTAGGAGTCAAATAAGGGCTAGGGTCACTTTTAAGTGTAGGTTTAAGTTTAGGATGGTGTTTCAAGCTAGGGTGAGTTTAGCATATGAGTCAGTGTCAGGTATACTTTTAAGATTATGTTTAGGACTCAAATTAAGTCTATGGTTAGGTCTAAGTGTAGTGTTAGGGTTTGGTTTATGTTAGGTTTAGGGTTGGGACTATTGCTCGTTTTTGTTTTACTGCTAGTGGTAGGGTTAGGGCTAGTTTTATGAATAGAGTTAGGGTTCGGGTTAGAGTAAGGGTTAGGGATAGGGCTTAATTAGGGTTTTGATGAGGTTTATGGTTAATGTTCATTTTAAGCATAGAATTAGGGTTAGATTTAGGATTTAGTTTAGGGTAAGGGATGGTGTTACGCTAGTTTTAGAGGTAGGGTGATGTTTAGAATAAGGGTTAGGATTAGGGTTATGATTAAGGCTAGGTTTAGGGCTAGGATCAGGGCTAGGGTTTGTTTTAGGGTTAGGGCTAGGATTAGGAGTATGGCTAATTTCAAGTCTAGGATTATGTTTAAAGATAGTTTTAGGGTTAGGATTATGGGTATGTCTAGTGAAGGTTTAGGTTTAGGGTTAGGGTCAGGTTTAGGGCTAGGGGTATTATTAAGGTGAAGGTCTAGGTTAGGGATTGGAATAGGTTCAGTCTTAAAGTTAGGGATTCAATTAGCATTAGGCAGGGTTAGGGTAATGATAGGTTTGTATTTATGTTTCACGTTAGGTTTACAGTAATTGATAGTGTTAGGTTTAGCGATAGTGTTTGTGTTAGGCCTAGGGTTAGCATTAGGGTAAGGGTAATGGTTAGGAAAATGGACAGGGTTAGAGCTAAGTTTAGGGCTAGGGTTATGGTTAGGAATAGGTCTTGAGTTAGGGTTAGGGTTAGGGTTAGAACTAGGGTTAGTGTTAGGGTTATGTTTATCATAAGGGTTAGGTTTTGACCTAGGTTTAGGGCTAAGGCGAGGGTTAGGTTTAGACTTAGGTCTAGGGATAAGATTAGAGTATGGTTAGGGTTAGGGTTAGAGTAATGGATATGGTTAGATGTTGGCACAGGGTTATGGTTAGTGTTAGATTGAGGTTTAGGTTTAGGTTTAGGGCTATGGTTATGTTTAGGATTATGGTAAGGTTTAGGGTTTGAGCTAGAGTTATGTCTATGATGTGTGTGAGGTTTAGGGTTAGGTCTAGTGTTAGTTTTCTGGTTAGGTTTAGGGTTAGGGTTAGGCCTAGGGTTATCAATAGGTTTCGGATTAGTTTTAGGGTAATGGGTAGGTTTAGAGCTAGGTTTAGGGCTAGAGTTGAGTTTCGGATTAGGGATAGTGTTAGGGGTATATTTAGGGATAGGTATAGGTTTATGTTTAGGATAAGAGTTAGGCTTTGATCTATGGTTAGGCCTAGTCAAGTGTTAGGTTAGGGTTAGGGTTATGCTTAGGCCAAGGATTAGCTCTAGGTTTTGTGTTAGGTTTAGGCCTAGGGTTAGGGCTGTGGGAAATATAAGAGCTGGGTTATGATTAGGGCTAGTTTTAGGGTTAGGATTTTGGCTAGGTCTAGTGTTAGGTTGAGATTTTTGTTAGGGTCAGGTTTAGAGGTAGGTTTACTCTTAAAGGTAGGTTCAGTGTTTGGGTTAGAGTTAGAATTAGGTTTACAGCCAGAAATAGAACTAGGTTTAAGTCTAGGGGTAGGGTTAATATTTGTGTTAGGTTAAGGGTTATTTTAAGGGCTAGGGATAGGTTTTTGTTTAGGTCTAGGGCTAGATTTAAAGCTCAATTTAGTATTTGGTTTATGTCTAGGGTTAGTGTTAGGGTTTGGTCTGGCTTAGGGCCATGTTTAGACCTAGGATTACTGTTAGGGTGAAAAAAATGGTCAGGGTTAACATTAGGGTTTGGAATAGGGTTAGAGATAGAGTGAGGGTAGGGTTATGACTATTAATATAGTTAGGGTTTTGGTTAGCTTAAGGATTAGGGATAGGTCTAGGGTTACCATTAGGGTTAGGGTTTCACTTTGGGTAACGGATAGGCTACGAGCTAGGGTTAGGGCTAGTGTTAGGGTTAGGGTTAGGGTTAAATCTAGGGTTAGGGCTCAGATTAGGGCTAATTTTGGGGTTAGGGTTAGGGCTAATGTTATGGCAATGAATAATATAAGGACTAGGGTTACAATTAGGTTTAGGGGTAGGTGTAGGTCTAGTGTTAGGGTTAGGTTTAAAGTTAGGGTGATATTTATAGCTAGGTTAGTATTAGGATATGATTCAGAGACAGTGTTAGTTTTAGGTCTCAAATAAGGGCTAGGATTACTCTTAGGGTTCCGTTTAAGTTTAGGGTGTTCTTTAGAGCTAGGGTGACTGTTAGGGTATGAATCAGCATCAAGGTTAGTTTTATGTTTAGTGTTATGATTTAATTTAAGGCTAGGGTTACTGTTAGGGTTTCGGTTTAAGTTTAGGATGGTGTTTAGACCTAGGGTGAGTGTTAGGATATGATTCAGGGTCAGGGTTAGATTAAGGTTATTGTAAGGACTCGAATTAGGGCTTGGGTTTGATCTAGGTGTAGTGTTAGGGTTTGGATTATGTTAAGGTTTAAGGTTAGGAATATTGCTCAGTTTTGGTGGAAACAACAACTTTTTTATAATTATATTTTTATTGTTGCTGAAGATCAAACCCAGCACCCCACACATGCCAGGTGAATGCACTACCACTTGAGTCATATCCTCAGCCTCTATTGCTCAGTTTTGTTTTAGTCCTAGGTTATATGATTAGCGGTGGGGTCAGGGCTAGTGTTTGTGTTAGGCTTAGGCTGAGGGTTATGTTAAGACTTGGAGTTAGGGTTAGATCTAGGGTTAGGGTTATGGTAAACAATAAAGATAGAACCAGGGATAAGGCTAGGGCAAGAGTTAGAGTTAGTCTTAGGGATAGGGTTATGGTTAGTTTTAGGGATAGAGCTAAATCAGGGCAAGGTTTAGAACTAGGGTTATTGTTCAGCTTACTCCTAGCACTAGGACTCGGTTTAGGGTTTAGGGTAAGGGATGTATTATAGCTAGGTTTAGAGGTAGAATGAGGGTTATTATTAGGATTAGGGCTAGGTTTAGGGTTATAGTTTAGATTAAGGCTAGGTTTTAGGGCTAGGATGAGGGCTAGGGTTTGTTGTAGGGTTAGGTCTAGAATTAGGGCTAGGGATAATGTCAGGTCTAGTGCTACATTTAGGAGTAGATTTGTAATTAGGTCTATGTCTTAGTCTACTGTAAGTGTTAAGTTTAAGGTAAGGGTCAGTTTTAGATCTAGGGTATTTTTAGGTTCAGGGTCAGGGTTACGGTTTGTATTAGGTTAAGATTTAGGGATAAGGCTCAAATGAGCATTAGGGTTAGAGTTAGGTTTAGGGTGATGAATATGGTTAGGTTTAGGGTTCAGGGTAGGTTTAGGTAATGGAGAGATTTAGGGTATGCGATAGGGTTAGGGTTCGGCCTAGGGTTAGCATTAGGATTAGGGTTATCATAAGGGTAATGTATAGGGTTAGGGTTAGAGTTAGGGTTAGGGTTAGAAATAGTGTTAGGGTTATTATTAGGGATAAGGTTAGGGTTAGATTTAGGCCAAAGGTTAGGCTTTGAGCTATGCTTAGGTCTAAGGTGAGGGTTAGGCTTAGGGTTAGGGCTAGGTTTAGGGTTAGGGTTTTGCTTAGGGTAGGTTTAGGCCTTGGTTTAGAGCTAGGTTTTGTGTTAGGTTTAGGTCTAGCTTTAGTGCTATGGGTAATGTAAGATCTAGGGTTCTAATTAGGGATATTTTTAGGGTTAGGTTTATGGCTAGGTCTAGTGTTAGGTTTAGATTTTCGTTTAGAGTCAGTTTTAGAGCTAGGTTTAGTGTTAGTGTCAGGGTCAGTGTTCTGATTAGAGTTAGGGTGAAAACCAGAATCAGGAGTAGCGTTAGGTCTAGAGGTAGTGTTATTGTTTGGTTTAATTTAAGTGTTATTGTTAGGGCTAGGACTAAGTTTTTGTTTAGGTCTAGGGCTAGAGTTATCAGTAGATTTAATATTAGGTTTAGGTCTAGGGGTAGTGATAGGGTTAGGTTGAGGTAAAATTTACTGGTAGGGCTAGTTTCAGGGTTTAGTTTAGAGTTAGGGTCAGGTTTAGACCTATAATTAGTGTCATGGTCAGAATAAGGGTGAAGATTAGGTTTAGGTTTGGGGTTAGGTTTAGAGATAGAATGAGGGCTAGAGTTTGGACTAATAATAGGGTTAGTGTTTGATTTAGGCTAAGGATTACTATTAGGACTAGGGTTAGCATTATGGATAGGGTTTGGCTTAGGATAAGGGATAGGGATACAGCTAGGCTTAGAGCTAGGATTAGGGTTAAGTTGAGGTCTAGGGCTAGGGTTAGGGTTAAATCTAGTTTTAGGGCTCATATTAGGGCTAATTTTGTTTTTTGGTTAGGGCTAGGGTTAGGACTATAGCTAATGTAAGAACTAGGGTTATTATTAGGGTTAGTTTTAGGGTTATATTTTGGGCTAGGAATGGTGTTAGCATTTTCTTTATGGTTAGGGGGATATATAGAGCTAAGGTTAGTGTTTGGATATGAGTCATTGTAAGGGTTAGTTTTAGTTCTAGGACACAAATTTGAGCTAGGGTTATGGCTAGTTGTATGGTTAGGGTTTGGTTTAGGTTAGGTTTAGGTTTAGGGTAATGGCTTGGTTTTGTTTTAGGGCTAGGGCTAGGGTTAGGATTAGTTTTATGATTAGCAATAGTGTTCAGCTAGTGGTAGGGTGAGGTTTAGGCTTAAGGTTAGGGTTAGATTTAGAATTATGGTTTGATTTAAGGTTAGGGCTAAGGTTAGGGCTAGTGTTAGGGTTACGGTAATGGACAGGTTTAGAAATAAAAATAGGGCTAGGTTGAGAGTTAGAGGTATTCTTAGGGCTAGAGTTAGAAATTTGCTTAGGGTTCAGGCTAAATTAGGGCTAGATTAGCACTAGGTTTAGGTTTAGGGTTAGACATATGGTTAGGGCTAGAATTAGGGTTAATGTTAGTGTTAGGGTTATCGTGAGTTTTAAGGTAAAGGGTGAGGTTATGGCTAGGTTCAGGGCTAGGGAGAGGGTTAAAATTAGGTATAGGAAAAGGGTGAGTGTTCAGGTTAGGATTAAGGCTAAGATTAGGGCTAGGATGAGGGCTAGGGTTTATGTTAGGGTTAGAGCTAGGATTAGGGCTAGGGCTAATGTCAGGTCTAAGGTTATGGTTAGGAATAGTGTTAACTTTAGGTTTATTGCTAGGTCTAGTGGAAAGTTAGGTTTAGAGTAAAGTTCAGGTTTAGAGCTAGGTGTATTATTAAGGTTAGAGTCCGGTTTAGGGTTTGGTTTAGGATAAGGTTTAGGGTTAGGCCTCAAATTAGCATTAGAGTTAGGGTTCTAACCTAAACTTATCCTTAACTATAACCTGACATCTAAATGAATTACCTAAACCCTAATGATAACCATAGCCCTAACCCTAACAATAACCCTAACACTAACCGTGACCATAACCCTAGCACTAACCTTACCCTAGCACTAACCCTAGATCTAACCCTGAACCATTTCTGAAACCTAATCCTAACTCTAAACCTCGCCCTAACCCTGACCCTAACCCTAACTCAAGCCCTAATCCTAACCATAACCCTAGCCCTAACCCTAGGTCTAACCCTATAAATTACCCTAATGATACCATAATGCTAATGCTAACTCTAGGCCTAACCCTAAACCAATCACAAACCAAAACCTATTACTCTAAACCTAAACTGAACCCTAATCCTAACCATATCCATTACTCTAACCCTAATTCTAACATTAATGCTAATTTGAGCCCTAAACCTAAACCTTATTGTAACCCAAACCCAAGGCCTCACCATGACCCTAATAATATGACTAGCTTTAAACCTGACCTTTTCTCTAAATGCAACACTTAAAGTTGACCTAGCCATAAACCTAACCCTAAGACTCTCCCTAACTGTAAACCTAGACCTGACATTAGCCATAACCCTAATTCTTGCACTAAAGCTAACACAAAACCTATCCCTAATCCTAGTGTGAAACCCAGCCTTAATCAAAACCCAAACCATAATCCTAGCCCAAACCCTAAAGCTAATCATAAAACTAGCCCTAACCTTAACCATAGCACTAAAACAAAACTGAGCAACAGGCATAACACTAAACCTTAACTTAAACCAAACACTAGCACTACACCTAGAACTAATCTAGACCTAATTCAAGACCTAATCCTAAACTTAAAAATAACCTGGAACCTGACTCATATCCTAACACTCATCCTAGCTCTGAACAGCACCCTAAACTTAATCCAAACCCTAACAGTAACCCTAGCCCTAAATTCGAGCCCTAACCCTAACCGTAAAACTAACCCTGACCTGACCCATATCCTAACACTATCTCTAGCTATAAATATCAATCTAACTTTAAACCTAACCTGAACACTGACCTACCCCTAACCTAACCCTAAAACTAACCCTAATTGTAACCCTAGTTCTTATATTTGTCATTGCCCTAACCCTAGCCTTAAACCTCACACAAAAACTAGCCCTAATCTGAGCCCTAAAACTAGCTTTAACCCTAACCATAACCCTAACCCTAGCCCTAAATCTATGTCTAACCCTATCCATTACCCTAAGCAAAACCCTAACCTTAATGGTAACCCTAGACTTATTCCTAATTCTTGGCTAAACAAATATTAACCCTATAAATAGTCCTAACCATGGATCTAATTCTAGCTCTAACCCTTACCAAAACCCTAAACATAACCCTGACCATTATTCTGACCATCACACAAACCAGAGGTCTAAACCTGACCATAACCCTAAACCAAACATTAACACTAGCCCTATTGGTAACCTTATACCTAAACCTAACTGTACCATTATCCCTAGATCTAAACCTAATTCAAAATTTAGCCTTATCTTTAGCTCTAGACCTAAAGAAAAACCTAGCCTTAGCCCTCACAATAACCCTTAACCTAACCCAAACACAACCTCTACTTCTAGAACTAAACCTAGTACTCATTCTGGCCATAACCCTAACCCAAACACTGTCCCTTTCTGTAACACAAATCCAAGCTCTAAGTTTTATACTAACCCACAATCTAGCCATAACTCTAACTCTAGGTCTAACATTACATATATCCCTAATGTTAGCCCCAAACCTCACACAAAACCTAACTCTAAGTGTAACCCTAACCCTAACCCTAGACCTAACCCTAACCCTAACCCTTGCCTTAACCCTAACCCTAGCTCAAACACTAGCCCTTTCCAAAATATTAATCTAGACCTAACCCCAACCCTAATCCTAGTCCTAATTCTAACCATAACCAAGGCCAAAAACTAGTTCTAACTCTATCCATTACCCTAGACAAAACCCTAACCCTAATGATAAACCTAGCTCTAAACATAACCCAACCCTAAAACTAGATGTCAAACTAACCCTAACCATTGCCCTAGCCCTAAACATAGCTCGAACTCTAACACTTACCCTAAACACTTACCCTAACATTATCACTAACCCTAAGCTTAACCCTAACCCTAACCCTAGCCTTAATCCTAACTATAACCCTAGTCCTAAACCTATCTATTAACCTAAACATAAGCCTAATCCACATGCTAACCCTAGGCCTAACTCTAAACCTATCTCTAACACTAAATCTATCCATTTCCTAAAACTAACCTGAACACTAAACCTAACCTTATTAATTACTCTAACCCAATCCCTAACCCTAATGCTAAATCAAGCCCTAAACCTAATCCATAACCTAAACCAAACCCTAAACCAGACACATACCCTAACAATACACCTAGCATTAAACCGGACCCTTTCCCGAAACCTAACCCTTACAATGGACCTAGCCATAAACCTAACCTTAACATTATCCCTAAGTGGAACTCTAACTGACATTATCCATAGACCTAATTCTCGCCCTAAATGTAACACAAACCCAAGCCCTCATCCTAGCCCTAAACCTAGCCTTTATCCTAACCTGAACCTAACCTCAGCCCAATCCCTAATTTCAACCCACGCCCTAGTTCTGAACCTAGGTATAACCACATCCCTTGCCCTAACACTAACCCTAACCCTAATCCAACACTAAAACTAATGCTAACCCTCACCCTAACCCTAACCCTAGCTCTAATCGTAGCCCTAATTTTGTGCTAATCGTAACCCTAACTCTAACCCTACCCCTAAGACTAACTTTAACTCTTGCTCTAGACCTACTTCTAGTACTAACTCTGTTACCATAACCCTAACACTAGCCTTAACCTAACCCCTAAACCTAGCCCAAGTCCTAACCCTATATCTAACCATAAATCTAAATATAACCATAACCTAAGCCTGAACCTCACCCTACCACTAGCCCTAACACTATTTCTAATCCTAAGACTAGTTCTAAACCTAGCTGTAGCTCTAAAACAAAACTGAGCCCTAGCCCTAACCCTAACACTAACCTAACTGTAATCTCAGACCTGACATTAGACCTAACCCTAATTCTTGCCCTAACCCTTGCCGCAGTCTGGCTGGGCACAAAATCACGAGCCACTCAAGCAGGAACAAACTTTATTTCTGAACTCCACCAGCACACTCCACATACACTCCGGGGAAAAATGCTGAACCATGCCACGTGGCTCCACCTGGGACCCACTACTCCAACAGGCAAATCCCTCCTCCGGAAATCCCTCCTACTGCACTTCCCCAACCAATGGGAACTCTCCGGGAGTCCTGGTAGAGCTCCAAAGTAACAGGCCCAGGCATACATCAGGGTTCTAATATCCAATTGAATGCAGATCTTAACATAATCATATCATCTCAATGGCTTGCTGGCATCACCTTTCAACCAAAAATGCCATGTGTCATTCCTATTTGGCTATGGCTCTCAGCATCTCCCCCCTTTTGTTTAATTAAGCAACAAGCAATGTGGCTTAGGGACCGTGCCTGTTAGGTTGTCCAATACAACATATGGTCCTTACCCGTCATCGGATGGGCTGAACTCTAGGCGTCAGCCTCCTGTCTTAGGTTGGTACCACTGCAATTGGATCATACCCGTCACTGACTACCGGTCCAGCATACAGCCATACTTGTGGATAGGCCTATGCACCAGTGGGGGGGTGAGGTTCTTTGCCTCACCTCTGTTGGCCCCCAATTTTGGCCTTTGCAACAGTGGGGGGGGTGAGGTTCTTTGCCTCACCTCTGTTGACCCCCAAATTTTAGACCATCACTAGCAGAAGGGAGGAGGATACAGAAATGCCACGACACCAAACCAAATGACGACTCCTTTGGAAAAATTGTACCACCGGTGACACCATCAGCAAAGATACTCCAGCACTACCACAATTCACTGTACCAACAGATAGTTCACAATGTATACAAGTGATAAGTTCACAATGTATACAAGTGATACATAGTCCAGGCAAGTTCTGCAAGCAGTTCAAAGTGGAGGGATCTATCAATATGTCCATTTCCTCCCAAAGTAAATTGACTCCTTGATTGAGCATTACTTGTTGAGTCATTATTCATTGATGCATCAGTTTATACAGTGTACTGTGATAGCTATCGAAGAAGCTGTAGTTTGGTTTCATCTTTGTCTTCACCGGAACTTGGATGAAGATAGGAATTCTGGCAATGGTGCTAAAAAAAAATTATGTAACATTCCAACAGGTACTAAGAAAACAATTTTCTGAACAATTTATATTATCCTGAACAGAATTATTAAATATAATGAAAAGGAAAGGTGAAAGTAAACAAACAGATCTATTAAACTTCTTATTTGTTCACATATTAAAACAATCCTCAACAGCTGTATACCCAATTTAAATTAAACCCTCCCCTTCTGCTTGTAGCAGATTCTTTATGGTGTTTGTTTAAAAACCACTATGGTCGTTATTTAACTTAAACAAAAGGGGGGAAATGTTAGGGTCTGTAAAAAAGTCAAGATGGAGCCTGGCATTTTGCCAGAAGGAGTGGTTTGTGAAGTAACGCCAGCGAGCCATTAAGTGTGGAGATTCCTTATTGGTTGACTGCTGTATCTAGTTTATGTTAATTAAGATAAGCTGTGTGGAATGTATATATACCCCTCCTGTCCTACAATAAACGGCTCCCACCCTGCTGTATCAATCTACACAAGTTGCTCGTCACCGCCTGGTTATTTTGCTGCAGCCGGACTGTGGCAACCCTTACACAAAACATAACCCTACACCTATCCATAACTCTACCCTTATTTCTAGAGTTATCCCTAACCCTAAAACTAACACTGACATTGACTCTGACCCTAACACTAACCCTATTTCAAATCATCACTCTAATCATAACCTAACCCTAACACTAGACCTAGCCCTAACCCTAACCCTAAAATTAGCCCTAATTGTAACCTTAGTTCTTATAAAAGCCATAGCCCTACCCTAACCCTAACCTAATCTAAAACCTAGCCGTAACCCTAACCCTAGCTTTAACCCTAACCTAACTCTAAACCTAATCCTAAAACTAGCCCTAACTCTAGCTCTAATCCTATCTATTACCTTAACCCTAACCCTAACTCTAATACTAGTCCTAGGATAACCGTAACTCTATTCCTAACCCTATTCATTACCATAAACCTAAATTGAACCCTAAACCTAACCATATCCATTATCATAACCCTAAACACAATCCTAACCTAATTTGAGCCCTAACCCTAAACCTTAATCTAAACAAACCCTAACCATTACCCTGACCCTAATAATACCCCAATCTCCAAAAGTGAACCTAACCCTCAATCTAACCCTTACACTATACATAGCCATAAAACTAACCCTGAAACTATCCTTAACCATAAACCTAGACCTAACATTAGCCCTAGGCCTTATGTTAGCCCTTATGCTAAAAAAAATAAAGCCCTTATCCTGGCCCTAAACCTAGACTTAATCTTAACCCTAACCCTGTCACTAGGCCTAACCCTAAAGTGAAACTTCACCCTAGACTTTAACCTAGGTATAATATTATAACGTACCCTAACCCTAATTCTAAACCTAGCTCTAAACCAAGGCCTAGCCCTAATACTAAACCTAGCTCTAATCCTACACCTAATTTAGCCCTAACCCTAAATCCAATCAAACCCCTAACCCTAAGACTAACTCTAAATCTTGCCCTAGCCCTAGGCCTAGTTCTAAAATTACCCCTTACCATGATCCAAAGCCTAGCCCTAACCCTAGTCCCAAACTTAGCCCTAGCCATAAACCTATATCTAACCCTCACTCTAAATCTAACAATAACCTAAAACCTAAACCTCACCCTAACACTAGCCCTAATCCTAATGCTAATTTGAAAACTATCCCTCACCATAGCCATAGCATTCAAGCAAAACTGAGCTACAGCTCTAATTCTAAACCTTAACCTAAACCAAACGCTAACACTATGCCTAGCCCTTACCCTAGCCCTAATTTGAGTCCTAAACCTAACCGTACAACTAAGAATGACCCTGACTCTGATCCTAAAACTAACCTTAGATCTAAACATCAACCTAACCCTAAACCTAACCTGAACACTAAACCTAGCCCTAACCCTAATCCTAAAACTAGCCCTAATCATAATACCAGGTCTTACATTAGCAACAGTCCTAACCCTAACACCAAACTTAGCCTTAATCTGAACTCTAACCCTAGCTTTAACCCTAACATTAAAACTAACCCTAACTCTAACCCTAGCTCTAACCCTATCCCTTACCCTATGCCAACCCTCACCTATGCTACCCTAGTCCTAACCCAAATCCTTAGCCTACCCCAAACCCTAACTCTATTACTAGTCCTATCCCTAGGCCTCATTATATCTCTAACCCTAACCCAAACCCTAAGCCTAGCCCTGACCTTTATTCTGACCCTAACACTAACCCTAGTTCTAAGCCTGACCCTAACCCTAAACCAAACACTAACACTAGCCCTATGGGTAAAACTATACCTAAGCCTAACCGTAACATTAACACTAGACCTAAACGTAATCCTAAATATAGCCATAACTCTAGCCATAGCCCTAAACAAAAACCTAGCTCCAGCACTAACAAAAAACATTAATCTAACGCAATGACTAACAATACCCCTAGAACTAACCCTAGTAAAATTGTGCTCCTAACTGTAAATCCAATGCTAACCTGAACACTGACCATTATCCTAACACAAACACTAGCTCTAAACCTTATACTAACACAATCCTTCCATAACACTAGACCTATCCATAACCCTAACCTTAAAACTAGCCATAATCATAATCCTAGTACTTACATTATCCATTCTCCTAACAATAGCCATAAACCTCCTCCCAAAACCTAGCCCTAAATGTAGCACTAAAACTACCTCTAAGCTTAATCCTAACCTTAGCCATAGCCCTAACCCTCACACTTGCCTTGCCTAATATCATAGAAATTTGAAGAAAACTAGGGCCACGCTGGAGCTCTCTGAGCAGATGGAAGGCTCGGCTGTGTGCTTGCTCTCGGCTCAGTGGGAAGTCTGAAGTCTCGGCCATGCATGAGCTCTCTGCACAGATGGAAGTCTCAGCTGCACATGTGCTCTCAGCTCAGACGTAATTCTCAGCCATGTGTGAGCTCTTGGTGCAGAGGGAAGTCTTGGCTGCTGTTTCGCTCTTGGCTCAGACAGAAGTCTCCGCTGTGCAGGTGCTCTTGGCGCAGAGGACAGGTAGCACAGAACACAGAGGCTTTGATTGTGAGTCACCAGGCAAAGCTCTGGACATGGCCAAAGGTCACCCCAGAACCACCCACCTCACCAAACACCCTACACAGGTAACAGATGGAATGCATCTTGGAAAACCTTACTCACCATCTGTCAGTGACAGTGGCTACCAGCTCAGTTCTGCGGCTGCTCAGGTACCCGGTTTCCAACTCCCCTACCTCCAGCTCTGATAACTCAAGATTTTTCTCACAAGTTTTTTTTTTTTTTTTTTTTTTTTTTTTTTGGGGGGGGGTGTAGCAATCAATGCAGAACAGCAAATGTACAGGTACCTGGTTTCCAACTCAGAGACTAAGAGTAGGGAGGCTCCATGTAGAAGCTCAAGCCCTCTCAAACTGGCTACTTCAACCACCCTTAGCACAGAGACTCAAGCTAGGAATAGACAACTCAACCTACTGGAAGAAAACAGAGTTCTGAGAGACTTTTCTATTCTCGCTCTTTTTTCTTCTATTCTCCTCTACCCTTCCTCCTCTGGCCCTCACAATCTCAACATATGTGAAACCAAGAACTTTGCATGAAATTGGACTTTAAGAACTGAATCACCAGAATTGTTTAATATAGAGGAATTGCATAGGCCCACCTCACCCCCTTTTATATTATTTTCATTCTCCCTTTCTTTCTTTCTTGTTTTTTTTTCCTTCTTTTTTCTTCCTCTATCCCACTTTCAACCTCCTAAATTTTAGTCTTTATACATAGCGTAATTTTATGAATACTGATAATAAATTTGAATTTATACATTCTTCTATAAATTACCCTTGTCTATTCATTACAGTTCTCCTCCAATTTACTAAGATAGATTATTCTCATACCCTCACTCCTTTCAACCTTAACATAGTATATTACCCCTGATCATCAGTTCTCTATACACCACCAGAAATGGTATGCCTTTTATGAAACTAATGACTATATTCTAAATAATAATTGAAGCCAACTTCTGTAGATATAGAATCTAAATATAAATGTATTTATAATGGTTCAGCTTAGGCTTCAGGTTATGGTTCGATTTAGATTTAGGATTTAATTTATGGTTAGGGCTAGGACTAAGGATAGGGCAAGGGTTAGGACTAGGTTTAGGGTTAGGGTTAGGGTTATGGTAAGGGATAGGTTTAGAACTAGTGATAGGCTAGTGTGAGAGTTAGAGTTAGTCATAGGGCTAGGACTAGGGTTATGTTTAGGGATAGTGTTAAATTAGGGCTAGGTTTAGTATTAGTTTGAGACCTCAGGTTAGGGTTATAGTTAGGGTTATATGTAGGGTAAGGGAGTGGGTTATAGCTAAGTTTTGGGGTAGGGCAAGTGTTAGTATTAGGTTTAGGGCTAGGGTTAGGTTTAGGGTTATAATTAAGGCTAGTTTTAGGGCTAGAATGAAGGCTAGTGTTTGTGTTAGGGTTAGGGCTAGTATTAGGGCTAAGGCTAATGCCATGACTAGGGTTATAGTTAGGGATAGATTTAGTGTTAGATTTATGGCTTGGTCCAGTGTAAGGGTTAGGTTTAGGGTAAGGGTAAGGTTTAGAGCTAGGGTTATTATTAGTACCAGGTTCAAGTTTAAGGTTTGGTTTATGTTAGAGGTAAGGTTTAGGGCTTGAATTAGCATTTTGTTTAGGGTGAGGGTTAATGACAGAGTTAGGTTTAGGGTTTAGATGTGGTTTAGTGTAATGGATAGGGTTAAGGTTAGGCCTAATGTTTTGCATAAGGTTTAGGGTTATGATTAGGGTAATGGATAGGGTTAGACCTAAGATTAGGGCTAGGGATATGTATAGGATTAGGGCTTTTTTTAGGTTAGGGTTAGATTTAAGTTTAGGGTTAAAGCTAGATTTAGGACTCGGATTAAGGCTAGGTTTTGGGTTAGGTTAGGGCTAGGGTTAAGGCTACATGTAATGTATGAAGTAGGGCTATGATTAGCACTAGTTATAGGGTTAGCGTTAGTCCTAGGTCTAGTGTTAGGGTTAGGTTTATGGTTATGACAATATTTAGAGCTGGATTTAGTGTTAGGTTCAGAGTCAGTGTCCATATTACTTTTCAGGTTAGATTTAAGAATGGAATCAGAGATAAGTGTAGGTTTACTTGTAAGGGTAGGGTTTGGTTTAGTTTAAGGGTTAGGATTAGGGCTATGACTCGGTTTTGTTTTAGGGCTAGTGGTACGGTTAGGGCTAGTTTTAGGAATAGTTTTAGGGTTAGGGCTAGTGTTAGTGTGAGGTTTAGGCTTATGTTTAGTGTTAGATTTAGAGTTAGGTTTAGATCTAGGGTTTAAGCTAGGGTGAAAGATAGGCCTAGGGTTAGGGCTAAGTTTAGGGCTAGGTTTAGGGTGATGGTAAGGGATTGGTATAGAACTCGCTATAGGGCTAGGGCGAGAGTTAGAGTTAGTCTTAGGGCAAGGGTTAGTGTTAGGATTAGGCCTAGGATTAGGACTAGGTTTAATGTTAGGTTTAAGGTTACAGTTAGGTTTAGGGTAAGGGTTGGGATTACAGCTAGTTTTATGGCTAGCGTGAGAGTTATAATTAGGGTAAGTGTTAGGTTTATGATTAAGGTAAAGTTTACGTCTAGGATATGGGCTAAGATTTGTGTTAGGTGTAGGAGTAGGATTAGAGCTAGGGCAAAGGTCAGGTCTAGGGTTACAGTTAGGGATAGTTTAGGGTTAGGTTTATAACTATGTCTATTTTAAGGGTTAGGTTTATGGTTAGTGTAAAGTTTAGCTAGGGTATTATTAGAGTTAGGGTCAGGTTTAGCGTTTTTGTTAGGTTAAGGTTTAGGTTTTGGGCTCGAATTAGCATTATTGTTAAGGATAGTGTAATGATAGGTTTAGGGTTCAGGTTAAGTGTAGGGTAATTTATAGGGTTAAGTTTAGGTATAGTTTTAGGTTTTGGCCTAGGGTTAGCATAAGGGTTAGGGTTATGATTAGAGTAATAGTTAGGTTAGAGCTAGGATTAGGGCTAGGATTATGCTACAGATTAGGTCTAGTCTTAGGTTTAGGCTTAGGGTTAGGGCTATGGTTAGGATTTGGATTAGCTTTAGAATTAAAGCTAGGGTAGACCTTGGATTAGGGCTAGGTTTTGCAATAGGTTAGGGCTACAGCTAATGTAAGAACTTGTTATGATTCAGGCTAGTTTTAGGGTTAATGTTACTGCTAGGTATTGTTTTAGGGTTAGGTATAGCGTTGCGGTGGTGTTTAGAGCTAGGGTTACAGTTAGTGTCAGGGTCAGTGTTCAGGTTAGTGTTATGATTAGAATTAAATCCAGAATTCGGTCTAGGGGAAGAGTTACTGTTTGGCTTAGGCTAAGGTTATTGTTAGGGCTATGTCTAGGTTTTTCATTAGGTCTAGTGTTCGAGTTATGGCTAGATTTATGATTAGGTTTAGGTCTAGTGCTAGTGTTAGGGTTAGGTTTAGGCATAAGGTAACCGGACGGGTTATTATTAGGGTTCAGTTTAGGGTTAAGTTCAGGTTTAGATCTACAATTAGTTTTAGGGTCAGAATAAGGGTCAGTGTTAGGGTTAGGATTTGGGTTATGGTTAGAGCTAGAATGAGTGCTAGTGTTAGGACTAGTAATAGGATTAATGTTTGTGTTAGGTTAAGGATTAGGGTTAGCATTAGGGTTAGGGTTTGGATTAGGGTAAGGGAAAGGATTAGAGCTAGTGTTGGGGTTTGGAATAGGGCAAGGGTTAGGTGAAAGCTAGGTTTAGGGCTCGGATTAGGGCTAGTTTTGTGTTAGGTTTAGGGTTAGGCAACGGCTAATATAAGAACTAGTGTTACAAATAGGGTGAATTTTGGGGTTATGGTTAGGGGTTAAACCTCTAGTGTTAGGATTAGGTTTAAGGTTAGGGTGATATTTAGAGTGAGTGTTAGTGTTAGTTTAATAATCAGGGTCAGAGTTAGTTTTAGAGTTAGGGTTAGGATTCCAAATAAGGCTAGGGTTACTGTAAGGGTTTGGTTTAAGGTTAGGGTGGTGTTTAGAGCAAGAGTGTGGGTTAGGATATGAGTCAGAGTCAGGGTTAGTATTCAGGTTAAGGTTAGGACTCAAATTAGGGCTAGGGTTAGGTCTAGGTGTAGTATTAGGATTTGGTTTAAGTTAAGATTTAGCGTTAGGGCTATTACTCGGTTTTGTTTTACTGCTAGGGTTAGTGTTAGGGTTAGTTTTATGAGTAGTGTTAGGGTTAGTGCTAGTATTAATGTTAGGCTTAGGCTTAGGATTAGTGTTTGAGTTAGTGTTAGAGTTGGATCTAGGTAGGACTAGAAATAAGGATTAGGCAAATGTTATTCCTAGATTTATGGCTATGTTTAGGGCTAGGGTTAGGGTTAAGTTAAGGGATATGGTTAGAACTAGGGATAGGGCTAGTGTGAGAGTTAGAGTTTGTCTTAGGTCTTTGGTTAGTGTTAGAATTATGGATAGGGTTAAATTAGGGCTATGATTAGGGCTAGGGTTACTGTTCAGTGTAGGTCTAGTGTTAAGGTTAGTGTTAGGATTAAGATTAGGGTAAGGGATGGTGTTTTAACTAGGTTTAGTGGGAGGGTGAGTGTTAGAATTAGGTTAGGCTATGGTTAAGGATAGTGTTATGATTAGGCCTGGTTTAGGGCTAGGATGAGTGCTAGAGTTTGTTTTATGTTTAGGGCTGGGATGAGGGCTACAGCTAATATCAGGTCTTGGGTTATGGTTAAAGATAGTTTTAGTGTTAGGTTTATGGCCACATTTAGTGTAAGTGTTAGTTTTAGGGTTAGGGTCAGGTTTAGAGCTACAACTATTTTTACAGTCAGGCTCTGGATTAGGGTTTGGGATAGGTTAAGTTTTAAAGTTAGGACTCAAATTTGCATTAGGTTTAGTGTTATGTTAATGATACGGTGAAGTTTAGAGTCTAGGTTTGGGTTAGGGTAATGGAATGGGTTAGGATTAGGGATAGGTTTAGGTTTAGGACTAGGTTTATTATCAGAGTTAGTATTCTGTTTATGGCAATGGAGAGGGTTAGAGCTAGGGTTAGGGCTAGGGTTATGTTTATGATTAGGGCTAGGGTTAGGGTTAGGATTAGGGTTAAAACTTGGGTTACAGCTCAGATTAGGTCTAGGTTTTGTGTTAACTTAGTGCTAGAGTTAGGATTATGGCTAATGTAAGGACCAGGGTTATGTTTTGGGCTAAATTTGGGGTTAGAGTTAGGGCTATGTCTAGTCTTAGGTTTAGGTTTAGGATTAGGGTTATGTTTACAGCTAGGGTTAGTGTTATGGCTAGAGTCAGGGTCAGGGTTAGTTTTAGTGTTTGGATTAAAACTCAAATTAGGGCTAGGGTTAGGGTAATGGTTCGGTTTTGGTTAAGGTTTAGGGTTAGGGCTATCGTTCTGTTTAGTTCTAGAGCTAGGGCTAGGGTTAGGGCTAGTTTTAGGATTAGCATTAGGGTTAGGGCTAGTGTGAAAGTTAAAATTATTGATAGGGCTAAAATTAGATTTAGAGTTTCTGATAGGGTTAAATTAGGGCTAGGGTTAATGTTTAGTTAAGGCCTAGCGATAGGGATAGGGTTAGGTTTAAATTTAGGATAACGAATGGTGTTATAGCTAGGTTTAGATGTAGGGTGAGAGTTAGAGTTAAGCTTAGGGCTAGCGTTGGTGTTAAGATTATGGTTAAGGCTAGGTTTAGGACTAGGATGAGGGATAGTGTTCATTTTAGATTCAGGGCTAGGATTAGTGCTAGGGCTAATATAAGGTTAGGTTTAGGATTAGGTTTATGTTTACCATAAAAGTTAGGTTTTGAGCTAGGGTTAGGGCTAGGTTTAGGGTTAAGTCTAGGGATAGGATTACAGTAGGTTTAGGGTCAGGGTGGTGTTTTGAACTAGATGAGTGTTAGGATATAAGTCAGGTAAAGGGTTAATTTTAAGATTATGATTAGGACTTGAATTAGGGCTAGGGTTAAATCTAGGTGTAGTGCTAAGTTTTGGTTTAAGATAAGGTTTGTGTTAGGCCTGTTGCTCGGTCTTGTTTTAGTGCTATGATTCGGGTTAGCGCTAGTTTTATGATTAGCTTTAGGGTTAGGGCTAGGGTTATGGTTAGGTTTAGGATTAAGGCTAGATTTAAGGCTAGGATTAGGGCTAGGTTTTGTGTTAGGTTTAGGGTAACAATTAGGGCTAGGACTAATGTCAGGTCTAGGTTTATAGTTACTGGTATTTTTAGGATTACGTTTATGGCAAGGTCAAATTAAAGTGTTACTTTTAGGGAAAGGGTCAAATTAAGATGTGGGGTATTATTAGGGTCAGGGTCAGGCTTTGGTTTTGGATTAAGTTTTAGTGTTAAGGCTCAAATTAGCATTAAGTTTAAAATTAGGGTTAGGATAATGGATAGTGTTAGGTATAGGGTTAGGTTCGGTTTAAGGTAATGGATATGGTTAGGTTTTGTGATAGGTTTAGGCTTAAGTTTATGGTTAGCATTAAGTTTATAGTTATCGTTAGGGTAATTTATAGGTTTAGACCTAGGGTTAGTGCTAGGATAATGTTTAGGATTAGGGCTAGAGTTAGTGTTAGGGTCAGGGTCAGGGCGAGGGTTACACTTAGGATTAAGTTTAGTGTACGGTTTAGGGTTTGAGCTAGGAATTTTGCTGTGGCTAAGATTAATTTATGGTTTGGCCTAGGGTTATGGTCATGGTTAGTGTAACGGTTAGGGCTAGGGTTATCATTAGGGTTAGGGTAATAGGCTTAGATGTCAGGTTAAAGATAGTTTTAGGTTTAGGTTAGCATTAGGTTTAGGTTTAGTATTAGGGTTAGCATTTGAGCATTCTTAGGTTTAGGGTTAGGGTTAGGTTAGGTTCACTGTTAGTTCAAGGTTAGATTTACGTTTAGGGTTAGGTTAGGTTTAGCTTTTGGTCTAGTGTTATCATTAGGGTTAAGTTTAGTGTTAGAGTAATGGATAGGGTTCAAGCTAGGTTTAGGGCTTGGGTTAAGGTTAGGATTAGGGCTGGGTTTTGGTTTAGGGTTTGACCTTGGGTTAATGTTATGTTTAGATTAAGTGTAAGGGTTAGGGATTGAGATAGGTTTATGGCTAGGTTAAGGGATAGGTTTACAGTCTGGGATAGGGTTGGTTTACAGTTAGGTTAAGGGCTAGGGTAGCATTACTTTTAGGGTTATTGTTAGTATAATGGATAGAATTAGAGCTAGGGTTTGGGCTATGACTAGAGTTAGGATTAGGGCTAGAATGAGGGTGAGGTTTAGGGTTTGGGCTAGGGTTATTTTATGGTACGGTTTAGTGTTTGAGCTAGGGTTAGAGCTAGAACGAGGGTTAGGGTTAGGGTTAGGGCTACGTTTAGTTTTAGAGTTATGCTTCGGGTTAGGTTTAGGGCTGTAATTCGGGCTGGGTTTTGTGTGAGGTTAAGGGCTACAGTTAGCTATATGGGTAATGTAAGAGCTAGAGTTATGGTTATGGCTATATTTAGAGTTCATCTAGTGTTAGGGTTAGTTTTTGGCATGGAATAAGGTTTAGAGCTAGGGTTTTTGTTAGGGTAAATGTCAGGTTTCAGGTTAGGATTATGTTTAGGGCATGGTCCAGAATGAGGACTAGGGTTAGGTCTAGGGGTAGAGTTAGTGTTTGGTTTAACTTAAGGGTTATTGTTAGGGCTATTGCTAGGGTTATGGCTATATTTAGGATTAGGTTTAGGTCTAGTGCTAGTGTTATTGTTAGGTTTAGGTTTAGGGTTAATGGTAGGGCTAGTGTTAGTTTTCGGATAAGGGATAGGGTCAGGTTTGAACCTAGTTTTAGTGTTCGGGCCAGAATAAGGGTCAGGGTTAGAGTTAGGTTTTGGGTTAAGTTTAGAGCTAGAATGAGGGTTAGGATTAGGACTAATAATAGAGTTAGGGTTTGGGGTAGGCATAGAATTAGGGTTAGGACTAGGGTAGCAATAGGGTGAGGTTTGACTATGTGTAAAAAATAGTTAGAACTAAGATTAGGAATAGGGATAAGGTTAGGGTTAGGGCCAGTTTTAGGATTAGGGTTAAAACTAGGGTTAGGCCTTGGATTTGTTAGGGCTATGTTTTGTGTTAGGTTTAGGACTATGGCTAATTTAAGAACTGGCATTACGATTAGGGCTAGTTTTAGTGTTAGGTTTTGGGCGAGGTCTAGTGTGAGGAATAAGTTTAGGGATAGGTTGATGTGTAGAGCTGGGGTTAGTGTTAAGGTCAGAGTCAGGGTTGGTATTAGTTCTAGGATTAGGGTTAGGATTCGAATTAGGGCTACGTTTAGGGCTAGCTGTAGTGTTAGGATTTGCTTTAGGTTAAGGGTTAGGTTCAGTGAAATGGCACGGGTTTTGCTTGAGAGGTAGGGCTTGGGTTGGGGCTAGTTTTCAAATTAGCGTTAGGTTTACAGCTAGTATTAGGGTGTGGTTTAGGCTTAGGGTTGGGTTATATTTAGAGTCAGGTATAGTTCTAAGTTTAGGGCTACAGCAAAGGGTAGGGTTAGGGTTAGGGCTAGGATTTGAGTTATTATATGGGATAGGGTTAAAATAGGTATAGGGCTAGGGCGAGAGTTAGAGTTACTGTAAGGATTAGATTTAGGGTTAGAATTAGGGCTTAATTAGAGCTAGAATTGAGCTATGGTGACTATTATGACTCAGCCTAGGTTTATGGTTATGGTTATGTTATGTATATGGTTAGGTATAATGTAATAGCTAGCTTAGAACTAGGGCGAGGGTTAAAATTAGATCTAGGTCTATGGTTAGGGTTAGGTTTAGAATTAAGTCTAAGGTTAGGGCTAGGATTAGGGCCAGAGTTTGTTTTAGGATTAGACCTTCATTATGGCTATGGCTAATGTTAAGTCTAGGGTTAGGGTTAGAGATAGTTTTAGGGTTAAGATCATTAGGGTTAGGATTAAGTTAATGGATATGATTACGTTTAGAGTTCAGGTTAGTTTTAGGGCAATGTATAAGTTTAGGGTTAGAAATAGGTTTAGGGTTATCCTAGGGTTAGCACTAGGGTTAGGATTAGGATTGGGGTAATGAATAGGGTTACAGCTGGGGTTAGGTCTAGGTTTATGGTTAAGATTAAGGCTAGGTTTAGGGTTAGGCTTGGGGTTATGTCAGGGGTTAGTGTTAGGGTTAGGGTTAGGTTTAGGGTAAGGGTAAGGGCTAGAATTAGGATTATGGTTAGGGTTAAAGGTAGTGTTACGGGTCCGATTACAAATAGGTTTTGAGTTAGGTTAGGGTAAGGTTTAGAACTACAGCCAGTATAAGAACTAGGGTTATGATTAGAACTCGTTTTAGGGTTGGGGTTAGGGCTAGGTATAGGGTGATGTTTAGGTTTAGGTTTTGAGTGATGTTTAGAGCTTGGGTTAGTGTTAGGGTCAGAGTCAGGGTCAGAGTTTGTTTTGGGCTTAGGGATAGGACTTGAATTAGAGATAGGTTTAGGTGTAGGCTTAGGGTTTGGTTTATGTTAAAGGTTAGGGTTAGAGCTATGGCTAGGTTGTTTTTTAGGGCTAGGGCTAGATTAGGGCTAGTTTTAAGACTAGGATTAGTGTTATGACTAGTGTTGTTGAGAGGTTTAGCTTAGGGTTAGGGTTAGATTTAGAGTTGGGGTTTGATATAGGATTAGGGCTAGAGCTAGGGTTAGGGCTAATGCAAAGGCAAGTGATAGGATTATTGTAAGGGATAGGGTTAGAACTAGAAATAGGCCTAGGTCGAGAGTTAGAGTTAGCCTTAGGGCTAGGATTAGGTTGGGTTTAGGGCTAAATTAGGGCTGGAATTAGGTCTAGTGTTTGTATTAGGGTTAGGCCTAGTTTAGGCTTAGGTTTAGGTTTAGGATTAGGGTTAGGATTAGGAGAAGGGATGGGGTTAAAGCTAGTTTTAGGTATAGGTCAAATGATAGAATTTCGGTTAGGACTAGGGTTATGGATTGATTTAGTAATAAGGATAGGTTTAGGGCTAGGATGAGGGCTAGGGTTTGTTTTAGGGTTATGGCAAGAAATATGTCTAGGGCTAGTGTCAGGTATAGGCTTACATTAGGCATAGATTGAGGGTTAGATTTATGGCTAGGTCTAGTGTAAGGGTTCGGGTTAGGGTAAAGGTCAGGTTTAGAGCTAGGGTTATTATTAGGGTTAGAATTATGTTTCAGGTTTGGTTTAGGTTAGGGTTAAGTTTAGACTTGAATTAGCATTAGGGTTTGGTTAGGGTAATGATAGGTTTGTGTTTAGGGTTCATGTTAGGTGTAGGGTAATTGATAGTGTTAGAGTTAGCTAATGGGATAGAGTTAGGCCTAGGGTTATCCTTAGGGTTATGGTTGTGCTTAGGGTAAGGGCTAGGGTTAGGGCTAGGGTTATGGTTATTATTAGGGCTAGAGTTAGGGTTAGGCCTAGGGTGAGGTTTAGGTTTAGGGTATGGTTTAGAGTTAGAGCTATGGTTATCAGTAGAGCAAGTGTTACGTTTAGGGTTAGGTCTAGGTTATAGTTAGGGTTAGGTTAAAGGTTAGTGTTAAGATTAGGGCTAGGTTTATCATTAGGTTTAGGGTATTGGATATGGTTTAAAGTTGTGTTAGGGTTAGGGTTAGGCTTAAGGTTATGCTTAGGGATAGGTTTAGTGTTAGGTTTAGAGTAATGATTAGGGTTTGAGCAAGGGTCAGCTCTATGGCAAGGGTTAGGTTTCTGGTTATGTCTAGGGTTAGTGTTAGGTTAGATTTAGGGTAAGGGCTAGGGTTATCATCAGGGTTAGGGTTAGGGTTAGGGTAATGGGTAGGGTTAGAGCTATGGTTAGGGATAGGGTTAAGGTTAGTATTAGGGCTACGGTTTAGGTTAGGTTTAGGTTTAGGCCATGGATTAGTGTTAGGGCTAGTTTAAGTTTAAGGGTTAGGGATTGAGCTAGGGTTTGGATTAGGATGAGAATTAGGGTTAGAGTCAGTGTGAGGATTATGGCTAGGTTTAGCATTAGGGTTAGGGTTAGGGTAGGGTAATGTATAGAGGTAGAGGTAGGTTTTGGCCTATGGTGATGGCTAGTCTCAGGGTTAGTAATATGGTTACATCTAGTGTTAGGGTTATGTGTTTTGTTAGGATAAGGTTTAGAGCTATGGTTTGTGTTAGGGTGATGGTCAGTGTTTGGTTTAGGGTTAGGTTTATTGTTAGGGCTAGCATTAGGACTACGGTTTGGTCTAGGGGTATGGTTAGTGTTTGGGTTAGGTTAAGGGTTATTATGAGGGCTAGGATGAAGTTTTTGTTTAGGGCTAGGCCTAGAACTATCACTAGATAATAGATTAAGTGTAGGTCTAGGTCTAGTGTTAGTGTAAGGTTTAGTTATAGGGATACATGTAGTGCCAATGTTAGGGGTCGGTTTAGGGTTAGGGTCAGGTTTAGACCTATGGTTAGTGTTAGGGTCAGATAAGGGTCAGGGTTAGTGTTAGGGTTTGGGATAGTGATACAGCTAGATTGAGAATTAGGGTTAGGACTAGTAATAAAGTTAGGTTTTGGGTTCGACTAAGAATTAAATTTAGGACAAGGGTAGCTTTAGGGTTATAGTTTGGCTTAGGGTAATGTATATGGTTAGCACTACTGTTAAGACTAGGGTTAGGGCCTGGGGATGTGGCTCAAGCGGTAGCACACTCGCCTGGCATGCGTGCGGCCCAGGTTTGATCCTCAGCACCACATACAAAGATGTTGTGTCCGCCGATAACTAAAAAATAAATATTAAAAAATTCTCTCTCTCTCTCCCTCTCTCTCTCCCTCTCTCTTAAAAAAAAGACTAGGGTTATGGTTAAGGTTATGGCTAGGGTTAGATTTAGGATTAGGGTTAAAGCTAGGGTTAGAGCTTGGATTAGGTCTAGGCTAGGTTTTGTGTTAGCTTTTGGGCTATGGATAATGTGAGAACTAGGGTTACAATTAGGGCTACTTTTAAGGTTAGTGTTACGTTTAGGTTTAGTGTTTGGTTAGGCTTAGGGTTAGGGCTATGTTTAGGGTAATGGATAGGTTAGGGTTAGCGAATGTGTTAGGGTTAGGCCAAGGGTTAGCATTAGGGTTAGGATTAGGGTTAGGGTTAGTGTAATGGATACGGTTAGAGCTAGAGTTAGGGCTAGGGTTATGGTTAGTGTTAGTGTTTGGGTTAGTGTTAGGTTTAGGGATAGTGCAAGGATTAAATTTAGGGTTAGGTTTGGGGTAAGGGATAGGACTTGGTTTCGGTTTATAGTTAGGGTTAAAGCTAGGGTTGGGGCTCACATTAGGGCTAAATTTTGGGTAACATTAGTGCTAGTATTAGGGATACAGCTAATGTTAGAACTAGAATTATGATTAGGCGTAATTTTAGGGATACGGTTAGGGCTAAGCCTAGTTTAATGGTTAGGTTTAAGTTCACAGTGATATTTTGAGCTAGCGTTAGTGTTAGGTTCAGAGTCAGGGTCAGGGTTAGTTTTAGGGTTGGGGATAGGATTCGAATTAGGGTAGGCTTAGGGCTAGATGGAGGGTTAGGTTTTGGTTTAGGTTAAGGGTTAGGGTTAGTGTTATGGCTTCTTATGTTTTAGGGCTAAGGATAAAGTTAAAGGTAGTTTTACAATTAATCTTAGTGTTATTGATAGTGATAGGGTGAGTTTAGGCTTAGTGGTACATATAGAGTTATGGTTATTTCTAAGGTTAGGGCTACGACTAGGGTTAGGGCTAAGGTTAGGTCTAGTGTTTGGGTTACAGTAAGTGATAGGGTTAGAACTAGGAGTAGAGCTAAGGCAATAGTTAGAGTTATTCTTAAGGCTAGGGTTAGTGTTAAGTTTAGGGCTAAATTAGTGCTAGGAATATGTCTAGGATTGGTTCTAAGGTTAGGCCTAGTGTTAGGGCTATGTTTAAGATTAGGTTTAGGCTTAGGGATAGGGAAGATTAGATTAGGGTTAGGTTTAGGGGAAGGGATGGGGTTATAGCTAGGTGTAGGGCTAGGGCGATGATTAGAATTATGTTAAGGTCTTGGGTTAGGTTTGTGTTAGAATTAAGGCTAGATTTTGGGTTAGGATGAGGGCTAGGGTTTATGTTAGCGTTAGGGCAAGTTTATCGATTGGGATAATGTCAGGTTTAGGGTTACAGCTAGGGATAGTTATAGGGTTCGATTCATGGCTAGGTCTAATGTTAGGTTTAAGGTAAGGCCCAGGTAAAGAGTAAGGTGCATTTTTAGGGTAAGTTTCAGGTTTTGGGTTTGTGTTAGGTTAATTATTAGGGTTAGGGCTCAAATTAGCATTAGGGTTAGAATTAGGGTTAGGTTTATGGATAGGTTTAGATTTAGGATTCAGGATAAGATTAGGGTAATTGGTAGGGTTAGGGTTAGTGATAGGGTTAGGGTTAGGGATATACATTGGTTTTGTTTTAGGGCTAGGGCTATGGTTATGGCTAGATTATGGATTAGCATCAGGGTTAGGGCTAGTGTTAGGTTGAGGTTTAGGCTTAGGGTGAGGGATACATTTAGAGTTAGTGTTAGATCTAGGGTTAGGGTAGGGCTAGGGCTCAGGTTAGGGTGAGGGTTAGGTTATGGTAATGAATATGGTTAGAACAAGGGATTCGGTAGGGTGAGAATTAGAGTTAGTCATGGTAGTAGTCTTAGGGTTAGGTTTAGGTTTAGGGCTAAATTAGGGCTAGGATTAGAGCTAGGGTTAGGACAAGGGTTAGGGCTAAATTGGGCTAGGATTAGGACTAGGGTTAGTGTTAGAGTTAGGGCTAGGATTAGGGCTAGAGTTAGGGTTAGTTTTAGAGCTAAATTAGGGTTTAGGATTAGGGTAGTGTTAGTGTTGGGGTCAGGCTACATTAGGGCTAGTATTAAGGCTAGGGTTAGTGTTAGGGTTAGACTAAGGGGTTGGGCAAGAGTTAGGGTTAGCATTGGTGTTAAGGTAAATTTTAGGGAATGGGTGGGGTTATAGCTAGCTTTAGGTATAGGGTGAGCTTTAGAATTAGGATTAGGCCTGGGTTATGTTTCAGTTTAGGATTAAGTCTAGGTTTAGTGCTAGGTTAAGGTCTAGCGTTTCTGTTAGGGTTATGGCTAGGACCAGGTCTAGGGCTAATAACAGGTCTAGGGTTAATATTAAAAAGTTTTAGGGTTAGGTTATGATTAGGTCTATTGTAAGAGTTAGGTTTAGGATAAAGTTCATCTTTAGGGATAGGATTATTATTAGGGTCAGGAACAGTGTCAGAATTAGCATTTGGATTAGCTAAAGGTTTAGAGTTAAGGCTCAAAGTAGCATTAGGGTTAGGTTTAGGATTAGGGTAATGGATAAGGTTTAGTTTAGGTTTCAGTAAAGGTTTAGGGTAATGGATGAGTTAGGTTTAGCAATTGGGTTAAGGTTACCATTAGTGTTAGGGTTATGTTTAGTGTAATGGAGAGGTGTAGAGCTAGGGTTAGGGCTAGGTTATGGTTTGGATCAACTCTAGGATTAGGGCTAGGTTTAGAAGTAGAATTAGGGTGTGATTTAGGGTAAGTTTTAGGGTTATTGTAAGTGTTAAGTTTAGGTCTAGGGTTATAGTTAAGTTAGGGTAAGGGTTAGTATTTTAACTAGAATTAGGGCTAGGGTGAGGGTTAGGTTTAGGTTTAGGTCTAGGTTTACATTTAAGATTAGAGTTAGGTTTAGTGTTTAGGGATGGAGTTTTAATTAGGGTTAGGGTAATGGATATGTTTAGAGCTAAATTTCAGACTAGGTTTAATGTTAGGATTACAGCTAGGGTTAGGGTTAGGGTTTAGATAGATCTAGAGTTATGTTTAGTGGAAAGGTTAGGGTTAGATCTAAGTCAAAGCATAAGTTAGGGCTAGGTTTAGAGCTAGGGTTAGGGTTATGGTTATGCTCAGAGCTAAGTTTAGGCCTAGGTATAGACCTAGGTTTTATGTTATGTTTAGGGCTAGGATTAGGGCTATAGTTAATGTAAACGCTAGGGTTATGTTTAGGGCTAATTTTAGGGTTAGGGTTATGTCTAGGTCTAGTGTTATGTCTAGGTTGTGAGTTAGTGTCATGTTTAAAGCTAGGCTCAGTGTTAGAATTAGGGTCAGTTTTTGGGATAGGGTTAGGGTTAGCATTAGAGCCAGAATTAGGACTAGGTTTAGGTGTAGGTGTAGGGTAAGTGTTCAGTTTAATTTAAGGGTTATTGTTAGTGCTAGTGCTAGGTTTTTGTTTAGAACTAGATCTGGATTTATAACTATATTTAGGATTAACTTTGGATCCACGTCTAGTGTTAGGCTCAGTAGGGCTAGTGTTAAGGTTTGGTTTAGGGTTAGGGTCAGGTTTAGACCTAGGGTTACTGTTAGGGTCATATGACGATCAGGGATAGGTTTAGAGGTAGAATGAGGGCTAGGGTTAAAACTAGTATTATGATTAGAGTTTAAGTTAGGCTAAGGATTAGAATTAAGATTAGAGTTAGCATTTGGGATAGGGTTTGGCTTAGTTTAAGGAATAAGGTTAGGGCTAGGGTTAAGATTAGGGTTAGGCCTAGTATTATGGTTAAATCTAAGGTTAGGGCTTGGATTAGGTGTAGAATTTGTGTTAGGGTTAGGGCTGAGGTTAGGACAATGACTAATATATGAACTAGGGTTAGGATTAAGGCTAGTTTCAGGGTTTGGTTAAGACTAGGTATAGTGTTAATGTTAATTTTAGGTTACGGTGGAGTTTAGAGCTAGAATTAGTGTTAGGGTCAGGGCTAGTTTTAGAGTTAATTTTAGGGTTAGTTGTAGGGTTAGGGTTTGATTTAGGTTAAGGGTTGGTTTTGGTTTATGGCTAGGGCTATGGTAGGGCATATTTTAGGATTAGCATTATGGTTAAGGGTAGTGTTCGTGTTTGATTTAGGCTTATTTTAGAGTTATTTAGAGTTAGGTTTAGATTTAGAGTTAGGCTTAGATCTAGGATAAGGATTAAGGCTAAGGATAGAACAAGGGATAGGGCTAGGGCAAGAGTTCGAGTTAGTCTTATGGCTAGGTTTAGGGTTAGGCTAGGATTAAATAAAGGCTAGGATTAGCACTAGACTTTGTGTTAGGCCTAGGTTTAGGAAGAGGGTTACGGTTAGGTTTAGGTTTATGGTTAGTTTTGGGGTATAGGATGAGGTTATATGTAGATTTAATGCTAGGATGAAGAATAGAACTAGGGTTAGGGCTCGGGTTATGGTTCAGTCTAGGATTAAGCCTAGGTTTAGTGCTAGGATTATGGCTAGAGCTAATTTCAGGTCTAGTGTTATGGTTAAAAATAGTTTTAGGTTTAGGTTTATGGCTACATCTAGTGTAAGGGTTAGGTTTAGGG
Source organism: Marmota marmota marmota (assembly GCF_001458135.2). NCBI lineage: Eukaryota > Metazoa > Chordata > Mammalia > Rodentia > Sciuridae > Marmota > Marmota marmota. Next base: position 1,270,376 of record NW_026002436.1, on the reverse strand, counting down.
TTAGGTTCAGGGTTAGATTCAGGTTTAGAGCTAAGGGTACTCTTAGGGTCAGGGTCATGATTAGTGTTTTGGATAGGTTAAGGTTTAATGTTAGGGCTCGGATTAGCATTAGAGTTAGGATTAGAGTAAAGATAGTGTTAGGTTTAGGTTTCAGGATAGGTTTAGTGTAATGGATAGGGTTAGGATTAGTGATACAGTTAGGTTTAGGCCCAGGTTTAGCATTATGGACAGGGTTATGGTTAGGATAATGGATATTGTTAGAGATAGGGGTACAGCTAGGGTTATTTTTTATGATTATAGATAGGGTTAGGCTTAGGGTTAGGGTTAGGGTTAAATCTAGGGTTACAGCTAGGGTTATAGTTACGGTTAGTGATAGGAATAGGTTTAGGGGTAAATCTAGGAATAGTGCTCGGAATAAGGCTAGGTTTGGGGTTAAATTAAGGCTAGGTTTAGCGTAGTGGCTAATGTAAATACCTGGGTTGTGATTAGGGCTAATTTTAGGGTTAGAGTTAGGGCTAGGTCTATTGTTATGTTTAGGCATAGGGTAAGGGTGATGTTTAGAGCTAGGGTTAGTGTTAAGGTCAGAGTCAGGGTCAGGGTTAGTTTTAGGGTTTGGCTTAGAACTCGAATTATGGATAGAGTTATGGCTAAGTGTAGGGTTAGGGCTTAGTTTTTATTAAGGGTTAGGGTTAGGTCTATGGCTTGGTTTTGTTATAGGGCTAGGGTTAGATCTAGTTTTAGGATTAGCCTTAGGGTTAGGGCTAGTGTTAGGTTTCGTTAGGCTAAGGTTTATGGTTAGATTTAGAGTTAGGGTTAGATCTAGGGTTGCTGCTAGGACTATGAATAGGGCGAGTATTAGACCTATGGTTTGGGCTAGGATTACAGTTCCAGTAAAGTATAGGGTTTAGAAATAGTGTTAGGACTAAGGTGATAGTTAGAGTTAGTCTTTCGGCTAGGGTTAGGGTTAAGATTAGGGATAGGGCTAAATTAGATCTAAGATTAGGGCTAGGGGTAGTGTTAGAGTTAGGCCTAGTGTTATGGTTAGGATTATAATTAAGGCTATGTTTAGGGCTAGAATAAGGGCTAGGTTTTGTGTTAGGGTTAGGGCTAGTATCATGACTAGGGCTAATATAAGGCCTAGGTTTATGCTTAGGGATAGTTTTGGGGTTAGTTTTATGGCTAAGTCTAGTATAAGGGTTAGTTATAGGGTAAGAGTGAGGTTTAGAGCTAGGGGAATTATTAGGGTCAGTGTTAGTGTTATGGTTAGCTTTAGGTTTGAGTTTAGGGTTAGGGCTCGAATTATCATTAGAGTTAGGGTTAGAGTAATGATTGTATTAGGTCTAGGGTTCAGGGTAGGTATAGGATAATTGATAAGTTTGGGGATAGTGATATGTTTAGGGTTAGGCTTAGGGTTAACATTAGGGTAAGGATTATGTTTAGGTTAATGATACAGCTAGACTTAAGTTTAGGGCAAGTGTTATGGTTAGAATTAGGTCTTGATTTAGGGTTAGGGTGAGGGTTAGAACTAGGGTTAGGTTAAGGTTATGTTTAGTGTAAGGGTTAGGTTCTGAGCTATAGTTAGTGCTAGGCTCAGTGTTAGGTTCAGGATTAGGTCTAGGGATAGGAATTACAGTAGGTTTTGGTTTAGGGTTATGGTTAGGATTAGACCTAAGATTAATGGTGAGGTCAGTAAAAGGGTCAGGGTTAGTGTTAGGGTTTTGGATAGGGTTAGATCTAGAATGAGTGCAAGGGTAAGGGCTGTTAATAAGGTTAGTGTTTTGGTTAGCCTAAGGATAAGGGATAGGTCTAGGGTTACCCTTAGGTTTAAGGTTTTGCTTAGGTAAGGGATTGGTTTAGAGCTAGTTTATGGTTAAAATTAGGGTTAAAGCTGGGTGTAGGACTCGGATTAGGTGTAGGTTTTGTGTTAGGGTTAGGGCTAGGGGTAGGACAATGGCTAATGTAAGAACTAGGGTTACCATTAGGGTTAGTTTTATTATTAGGTTATGGGTTAGGTTTAGTGTTAGGGTTATGTTTAAGGTTAGGGTGATATTTTTAGCTATGGTTCATGTTAGAATAGGAACCAGGGTCAGGCTTAGTTTTAGGGTTAGAGTTAGAACTCAAATTAGGGCTAGGGTTACTGTTAGGGTTCAGTTTAAGGTGAGGGTGGTGTTTACAGCTAGGGTGAGTGTTAGGATATGAGTCAGCATCAGGGTTGGTTTTAGGGTTTGGGTTAGGATTCAAACTAAGGCTAGGGTTAGGTCTAGTTGTAGTGTTATAGTTTGGTTTAAGAAAAGGTTTAGAGTTAGGTTTTTTTGATTTAGTCCTATGGTTATGGTTAGGGCTAGTGTTAGTGTTAGGCTTAGGCTTAGTGTTAGGGTTAAATTTGGAATTAGGGTTAGACCTAGGGTGAAGGCTAGAACTAAGGATAGGGCAAGGGCTATGGCTAGGTTTAGGGTTACGGTAAGGGATAGGGTTAGAACTAGGGATAGAGCTAGGGCGAGAGTTAGTCTTGGGACCAGGATTTGGGTTAGGGTTAGGGTTATACATAGGGCTAAATTAGGGCTAGTATTAGGGATATGTTTAGTGTTTAGTTTAAGCCTAGATTTAGGGTTAGTGTTAGGGTTAGGGTTAGAATTTAGTGTTAGCGTTTAGAGTTTAGGTTTAGCTTTCGGTCAGTTTTTTTGCTAATGGATGGCTTTACAGTTAGGTTTAGAAATAGGGTGAGGGTTATAATTATGGTTAGGCTGTGGTTATGGTAAGGCTTATGATTAAGCCTAGGTTTAGGACTAGGGTGAGGGCCAGGATTTTTTTTTTTTTTTTTTAGGGTTAGGGCTAGGATTAGTGTGAGGGCTAATTTCAGGTCCAGAATTATGGTTAAAGATAGTTTAGATAAGGATTATGGGTACGTCTAGGTGTAAGGGTTAAGTTTAGGTTTAGCATCAGGTTTAGAGGTAGGGGTATTATTAGGGTCAAGTTCTGGTTTAGGGTTGGGATATGTTAAGGTTTAAACTTAGGGCTTGAATTAGCATTAGGGTTAGGGTTATTGTTATGGTAATGGATAGGGTTAGAAATCAGTTTAGGGCTCAGGTTATGGTTAAGTTTAGGGCTAGGTTTTGGGTTAAGTTAGTGCTAGAGTTAGGTTTAGGGCTAAGGTAAGTACTAGGGTTATGCTTATGGCTAATTTTAGTGTTTTAGGGCTAGGTTTACTGGTTTACTGTTAGGTTTAGGTTTATGTTTAGGGTGATGTTTAGACCTAGGGTTAGTGTTATGGTCAGAGTAAGGGTCAGGGCTACTTTTAGGGTGTGCCTTAAAACTCGAATTAGGGCTGGGTTTAGGGCTAGGTGTAGGGTTAGGGGTTGGTTTTGGTTAAGGGTTGTGGTTAGAGCTTTGGCTTGGTTTGGTTTTAGGGCTAGGATTAGGGTTAATGAAATTTTTAGGATTAGTGTTAGGGTTAGGGCTAGTCTTAGATTTAGGCTTAGGCTTCGGTTTAGGGTTAAATTTAGAGTTAGATTTTTATCTAAGTTTAGTGCTAGGGCTAAGGATAGGGAAAGGGTTAGGACTTGAATTTGGGATAGGGTTAGTTTTATGGGAAGGGATAGGATTAGAATGAGTGATAGGGCCAGTGTGAGAGTTAGAGTTATTCTTAGGGCTAGGGTTAGAGTTAGGTTTAGGGATATGGCTAAATTATGGCTAGGGTTAAGGTTAGGGATAGGGTTAGAGCTAGTTTTAGAATTAGCATCAGGGTTTGGGCAAGTTTTGGCTTATGCATCGAGTTAGGGTTAGATTTAAAGTTAGGTTTCGATCTAGTGTTAAAGCTAGGGCTAAGGGTAGGGCAGTTGTGATGAAAAGGGTGAGGTTTAGATTTAGGCTTACAATTATGTTAAGGGATGTGATTTTGGCTAGGTTTAGGGCTATGGCTAGGGTTAGGGCTAGAATTAGGATTAGGATTATGATTAAGGCTAGGTTTATGGCTAGGATGAGGTTTAGGGTTTGTTTTATGGTTAGATATAATATTATGGCTAGGGCTAATGTCAGGTCTAGGGTTATAGTTAAGGCTAGATTTAGTGTTAGGTTTATGGCTTCGTCCAGTGTAAGGATTAGGTTTAGGTTAAGATTCAGATTTATATCTAGGGTTATATTTAGGGTCATGGTCAGGTTTAGGTTTTGGGTTAGGTTAGGGTTTTGGTTTAGTGTAATGACAGCATTAGTTTTAGGATTTAGATTTGGTTTAGTGTAATGGATAGGCTTACGGTTAGACCTATGGTTAGCTTAAGAGTTAGGGTTATTGTTAGTGTAATGGATAGGTTTAGACCTAAGGTAAGGGCTAGGGTTATGTATAGGATTAGGGCTAGTTTTGGGTTAGGCTTAGGTTTAAGTTTAGGGTTAAGGCTAGGTTTACTACTCGGTTTAAAGATAGGTTTTAGGTTAAGTTTAGGGCTAGGGTTAAGGCTATGGCTAATGTATGAAGCAGGATTATGATTAGTGCTAGTTATAGTGTTAGGGTTAGGGATATGTCTAGTGTTAGGTTGAGGTTTACAGTGATGATGGTGTTTAGAGCCAGGGTTAGTGTTAGAGTCAGGGTCAGGGTTAGTTTTCAGGTTAGGGTTAGGACTAGAGTTAGGATATGGTTAGGGCTAGGTGTAGGTTTAGGGTTTGGTTTAGGATAAGGGTTTGAGTTATGGCTATGGCTCAGTTTTGTTTTAGTTGTAGGGCTAGTGTTAGGGCTAATTTTAGGATTAGCATTAGCATTAGGGCTAGTGTTAGGTTTGGGTTTAGGTTTAGGCTTAGGGTTAGATTTAGAGTTACGGTGAGATCTAAGGTTATGGCCAGGGCCATGAATAGGGCTAGGGTTAGACCAAGGGTTAGGGCTAGGATTAGGGTTCTAGTAAGGGATAGGGTTGGAACTAGGGTTAGGTGAAAGTTAGAGTTAGAGTTAGTCTTTGGGCTAGGATTAGGGTTAGGGTTAGGGATAGGGATAAATTAGGGCTAAGATTAGGGCTAGGGTTAGTGTTAGGTTTAGGCCTAGGGTTTGGGTTAGGGATAAAATTAGGTTATTCATAGGGCTAGGATAAGGGATAGGGTTTGTGTTAGGGTAAGGGCTAGGATTATTATCACATCTAGGGTTAAGGTTAGGAATAGTTTTAGGGTTAGTTTTATGGCTAGGTATAGTGTAAGGGTTAGGTAGGGTAAGAGTCAGGTTTATAGCTAGGGGAATTATTAGGGTCACGGTTAATATTAGGGTTTGGTTTACGTTTGAGGTTAGGGTTAGGGATCAAATTAGCATTTGGATTAGGGTTAGTGTAATAATTGGATTAGGTATAGGGTTCAGGGTAGGTTAGGCTAATTGAAAGGTTTGTGGAAAGCGATAGGGTTAGGGTTAAGCCTAGGGTTAGAATTATGGTAAGGGTTATGTTTAGGGTAATGGATACAGTTAAAGTTAAAGTTAGGGCTAGGGTTATAGTTAAAATTAGGTCTTGAGCTAGGATTAAGGTGAGGGTTAGAACTAGGATTAGGTTTAGGGTTTTGTTTAGCATAAGGGTTAGATTCTGAGCTATGGTTATTGCTAGGCTGAGAGTTCGGTTTAGAATTAGGTCTAGGGATAGGATTATGGTAAATTTTGGGTTAGGGTTGGTATTAGGGTTAGACCTAGGTTTAGTGTTAGGGTCAGAATAAGAATCAGGTTTAGGGTTAGGGTTTGGGATTGTGTTAGAGCTAAAACAAAGGCTAGGGTTAGGACTATTAATAGGGTTAGGGTTTTGGATAGATTAAAGACTAGAGATAGGTCTAGGGTTACTCTTCAGTTTAGGATTTTGCTTAGGGTAAGGGATTGATTTAGATCTAGGATTAGGGCTAAAGTTAGTGTTAGAGTGTTAGGACTAGGTGTAGAGTTAGGTTTTGGTTAAGGTTAAGGTTTAGAGTCACTGCTATGGCTCTGTTTTGCTTGAGGGCTAAGGCTAGGGTTAGGGCTAATTTTCAAATTAGCATTAGGGTTAGAGCTAGTATTAGGGTGTGGTTTAGGCATAGGTTTAGGGTTATATTTAGAGATAGGTTAGATCTAGGTTTAGGACTACAGTGAAGGTTAGGGCTAGGGTTAGGTCTAGGGTTTGAATTATCATAAGGGATAGTGTAAGAAGTAGGGCTAGTGCTAGGGCGAGAGTTAGAGTTAGTCTTAGTGTTATGTTTAGATATAAGGTTAGAATTATGGCTTCATTAGGGCTAGGATTAGAGCTAGGGTTAGTATTAAGGCTGAGCCTAGGTTTATGGCTAGGCTTATGGACACACATGATGTTATGGCTAGCTTTAGAACTAGGGCAAGGGTTAAAATTAAATTTAGTTCTATGGTTAGTTAGGTTTAGGATTAAGGCTAAGATTAGCGCTAGGATTTGGGCTAGAGTTTGTTCTGGTATTAGGGATTCATTAGTGATAGGGCTAATGTCAGGTCTAGGTTATGGTTAGAGATAATTTTAAGGTTAAGCTTATTAGTGTTAGGATTAAATTTATGGATATGTTTAGGTTTAGGGTTCATGTTAGGTGTAGGGTAATTGATAGGGTTAGAGTTATCAAAAGGGTTAGGGATAGGCCTATGGTTATTTTTGTGTAAGGATTGAAGCTTGATTTGTGGTTTGGATGAGGGCTAGGTTTTGTGTTAGGGTTAGGGCAAGTTTTAGAGATAGTGATAATGTCAGGTTTAGGGTTACAGCTATGGATAGTTATATGGTTAGATTCATGGCTAGGTCTAATATTAGGTTTAGAGTAAGGGCCAGGTTAAGGGTAAGGTGTATTTTTAGGGTCAGGGTCAGGATTCAGTTTTGTGTTAGGTTAATAATTAGGATTACGCCTCAAATTAGCATTAGGGTTAAAATTAGCCTTAGGTTAATGGATAGGATTAGGTTTAGGATTTAGGTTAATATAGGGTAATTGGTAGGGTTAGGGTTAGTGATAGGGTTAGGGTTAGGCCTAGGGTTTGCATTCGGGTTAGGGTTATATTTAGGGTAGTGAATAGCATTAGAGTTGGGGTTAGGCCTAGGGTTTTGGATAGAATTAGGGCTAGAGTTAGGGTTAGGTTTAGGGCTAGGGCTATGTTTAGGTTTAGGGTACAGGATATGTTTTGAGGTAGGGTTAGAGCTAGGGTGAGTGTTAGGTTTAGGATTATGTCTAGGGTTAGATTTATGGTTAAGGTTAGGTTTAGTGTTAGGGTTAGGGCTAAGGTTATCTTTAGAGTTAGGTTAATGGATAGGGTTAGATATCAGGTTAGGATTAGGCGTAGTTTTAGGTTTAGGGTTAGTGTTAGGGTTAGGGCTAAGATTATCATTAGAGTTTGGGTAATGGATAGGGTTAGATTTCAGGTTAGGGTTGGGGTAGTTTTAGGTTTAGGGTTAGTGTTAGGGTTTGGTTTAGTGTCAGAGTAAGGGTTAGGTTTTTATCTAGGGTTAAGCCTATAATGAGGATTCGGTTTAGGGTTATGTGTAGTATTAGGTTTACAATTAGGATTAGAGGTGGGTTTATCATTAGGGTTAAGGTTCGGTTTAGGGTAATGGAAAATTTTAGAATAGTATTAGGGCTAGTGTTAACATTATGATTAGGGCTAGGATTAGGTTTAGGTTTATGGATAGGGTTAGGGTTATGTTTAGGGTTCGATTTTGGGTTTTACCTAGGGTTAAGTCTTAGGTGAGTTTAAAGGTTAGTATGAGGGTTAGGCTTAGGAAAAGGGATAAGGTTAGGTTAGGGTTAGGGTTACACTTTGGGCTAGATTTAGGCCTAGGATTAGGGCTAGGTTTTGTGTCAGGTTTAGAGCTAGTTTTAGTGCTTTGGTAAAGTAAGTGTTATGTTTACCATTATGGCTAGGCCTAATGGTCGGTTTGGGTTTCAGTTAGCATCAGTTTTATAGCTAGGGTTAGTGTTAGTCTCAGGGTTTGTCTTTGGATAAGGTTTAGGGTTAGGGCCAGAGCCAGAATTAGGATTGGTTGGGTCTAGAGCTAAGGTTGGTGTTTGGCTTAGGTTAAGTGTTATCATTAGAGCTAGGGCTATGATTTTGTTTTGGTCTTTGCTAAAGATATATCTGGATTTAGGATTAGATTTAATCTTGGTCTAGTATTAGGGTTACGTTTAGATATAGGGTTATGGGTAGGGCTAGTGTTAGAGTTTGCTTTAGATTGACGGTCAGAATAAGGCTCAGCGATAGGGTTAGAATTTGGGTTATGGTTATAACAAGAATGAGTGCTAGGGTTAGGACTAATAATAGGGTTAAATTTTGGGTTAGACTAAGGATTAGTTTTAGGACTAGGGTTAGCATTAGTGTTGGAGTTTGGCTAGGATAAAGATAAGGTTAGAGCTAAATTAGAGCTAGGGTTAGGGTTAGGTTTAGGGCTAGTGTTAGGGTTAGGGTTAGGGTGAAAGCTAGGGTTAGGTCTCAGATTTGGGCTAGGTTTTGGTTAGCATTAGTTTTAAGATTATCATTAGTGTATGATCTAGGGTTTTGATTAGAACTAATTTTAGAATTAGGGTTAGGACTAGGTCACGTGTTAGAGTAAGTTTTAGGTTTAGGGTGATGTTTAGAGGTAGGGTTAGAAAAAAAGAACAAAAAGAGGTAGGGTTAGTGTTAATGTCAGAGACAGGTTCAAAAGTAGTTTTAGGGTTAAGATTATGAGTAAAATTAGGGCTAGGCTTAGGGCTAGAGGTAAAGTTAGGCTTTGGTTTAGGTAAAAGTTTAGGGTTAGTGTTATTGTTTGTTTTGTTTTAGTGCTAAGCCTTTGATTTGGGCTTGTTTTAGGATTAGCATTAGGGTAAGGACTAGTGTTAGGGTGAGGTTTAGGTGTAGAATTAGGGTTAGATTTAGTGTTAGGTTTAGATCTAGGGTTAGGGCAATGTTTAAGGTCAGGGCTAGTGTTATTCTAGACTATGGCTAGGAATAAGTTTACAGTAATTGATAGGGTTAGAATTAGGGCTAGGGCTAGGGCGGAGTAGTCTTGAAGCTAGGATTAGGATTAGGTTTAGAATTAGTGGGAGTGTTAGTGTTTGGGTTAGTCCTAGTGTTAAGGTTAGGGCTAGAGTTAGTGTTAGCGTTCGGGTTTGGGTTAGGTTTAAGGTAAGCAATGGGGTTATAACTAGGTTTAGGGATAGGGAATATGTTAGAATTAGGGTTAGGGTTATGATTAAGGCTAGGTTTTGGTCTAGGACAAGAGCTAGTGTTCGTGTTAGGGTTAGGTCTACGATTAGGGCTAGGGCTAATGTCAGGTCTAGGGTTACATATAGGAATATATTTTTGGTTATGTTTATGGTTAGGTCTAGTGTAAGGGTTAGATTTAGAGTAAGGGTCAAGTTTAGTGTTATGTGTATTATTAGGGTCAGTGTACAGCTTATTGTTTGTTTTAGGTTAAGGTTTAGGTTTACAGCTCGAATTAGCATTAGTGTTAGATTTAGGGTTAGGATAATGAATAGGATTAGGATTAGGGTTCAGGTTAGTTTTAGGTCAATAAATAGGTTTAGGGATTGTGATAGGCTTAGGGTTAAGCCTAGGCTTAATATTAGGGTTAGGATTATAGTTAGGGTAATTGATAGAATTAGAACTAGGGTTGGGGCTAGGGTTATGGTTAGGATTAGGGCTAGGGTTAGTGTAGTGGATATAATTAGAGCTATGGTTAGGTCTATGGTTAAGGTTAGGATTAGGGCTAGTGTTAGGTTAGAGTTTGGGATAGGACTTGTGTTATGTTAAGTGTAAAGTTTAGGCTTTGAGCTAGGGTTAGGTCTAAAGCAAGGCTTAGGGTTAGGGTTAGGGCTAGAGTTAGAATTAGGGTTATGCTTAGGGCTATGTTCAGGCCTAGGTTTAGGGCTAGATTTTGTGCTAGTTTAGGCCTAGGGTTAGGGCCATGGGTACTATAAGACATAGGGTTATGATTAGGGCTAGTTTTAGGGTTAGGGTTAAGGCTAGGTGTAGTGTTAGGTCTAGGTTTTGGGTGAGTGTCGAGTTTAAAGCTAGATTCAGTGTTAGAATCAAGGTCAGTTTTGGGGATAAGGTTAGGGTTAGAGTTAGAGCCAGAATTAGCACTAGGTTTAGGTGTAGGAGTAGGGTAAGTATTCGGTTTATGTTAAGAATTATTGTAGGATTTGGAAAGCAGTATGGAGAAAAATGACAAAATCATGGAATTTGCAGGGAAATGGATGGCTCTAGAGCAGATTATGCTTAGTGAAGGTAGCCAATCCCTAAAAAACAAATACCAAATGTCTTCTTTGATATATTGAGAGCAACTAAGAACAAAGCAGGGAGGAAGAGCAGGAAGAAAAGATTAACATTAAACAGATACATGAGGTGGGAGGGAAAGGGAGAGAAAAGGGAAATTGCATGGTAATGGAGGGAGACCCGCATGGTTATACAAAATTACATATAAGAGGTTGTGAGGGGAATGGGAAAATAAACAAGAAGAGAAATGAATTACAGTAGATGGGGTAGAGAGAGAAGATGGGAGGGGAGGGGAGGGGAGATAGTAAAGGATAGGAAATGTAGCAGAATACAACAGTTACTAATAGGGCATTATGTAAAAATGTGGATGTGTAACCGACGTGATTCTGCAATCTGTATTTGGGGTAAAATTGGGAGTTCAAAACCCACTTGAATCAAATGTATGAAATATGATATGTCAAGAGCTTTGTAATGTTTTGAACAACCAATAAAAAAAGAAAAAAAAAGAATTATTGTAGGGCTAGTGCTAGGTTTTTATTTAAGTCTAGGGCTAGAGTTATAGCTATATTTAGGGTTAGCTTTGGGTCTAGGTCTTGTGTTAGGCTTAGGTATAGGCATAGGTTTACCAGTAGGGCTAGTGTTAGGATTTGGTTTAGGGTTAGGGTCAGGTTTAGACCTAGGATTACTCTTAGGGTCAGATGAGGGTCAGGGTTAGGTTTAGAGGTAGAATGAGGGCTAGGGTTAAGACTAGTAATATAGTTAGAGTTTGAGTTAGGCTAAGGATTAGGATTAGAACTCAGATTAGCCTTTGGGTTAGGGTTTGGGCTTAGTGTAAGTAATAGGGTTAGAGTTAGGGATAGGGCTAGTGTTAGGGTTAGAGTTAGGGCTAGCATTAGGATTAAACCTAGGGTTAGGGCTCGGATTAGGGGTAGAATTTGTGTTAGGGATAGGGCTATGGATAGGACAATGACTAATGTATGAACTAGGGTTTTGATTAAGGCTAGTTTTAGGATTAGGTTAAGTCTAGATGTAGTGTTATTAATGTTATTAATGTAAGGGTGATTTTTAGAGCTAGGATTAGTGTTTCGGTCAGTGTCAGAGTCAGGGTTAGTTTTAGACTTAGTTTTAGGGCTATTTGTAGGTTTAGCGTTTGATTTAGGTTAAGGGTTAGGATTAGGGCTATGGCTTGGTTTTGGTTTATGTCTAGTGCTGTGGATAGGGCCAGTTTTACGATTAGCATTATGGATATGGGTAGTGTTAGGGTTTGTTTTAGGCTTATTAAAGTTAAATTTAGAGTTAGGTTTAGATTTAGACTTAGGCTTAGATCTAGGGTTAGGAATAAGGCTAAAGGTAGAACTAGGACTAGGGCTAGGGCAAGAGTTCGAGTTAGTCTTATGGCTAGGTTTAGGGTTAGGATAGGATTAAATAAAGGCTAGGATTAGCATTAGGCTTTGGGTTATTCCTAGGATTAAGGCAAGGGTTAGAGTTAGGTTCTGTGTTATGGTTGGGGCTAGGTTTAGGGCAATGGTGAATGTAAGAACTAGGGTTACCATTAGGGTTAGTTTTAGTGTTAGATTTAGTGTTAGGGTTAGTTTTAAAGTTAGGGTGATATGTGTATCTAGGTTTTATATTAGGATAGGAGTCAGGGTCAGGTGGAGTGTTAGGGTTAGTGTTAGGACTCGAATTAGGGCTAGGGTTTCTTTTAGGGTTCAGTTTAAGGTGATGGTGGTGTTTAGAGCTAGGGTGAGTGTTAGGATATGAGTCAAGGTCAGGGTTGGTGTTAAGGTTAGGGTTAGGACTCGAATTAGGGCTAGGGTTAGGTCTAGTCGTAGTGTTAGGGTTTGGTTTAAGTTATGGTTTAGGGTTAAGGCTAAAACTTGGTTTTGTTTTAGTCCTAGGGTTAGATTAGGGCTAGTGTTACTTAGGCTTAGTGATTGGGTTAGGGTTAAATTTGGATATAGGGTTAGATCTTGAGCTAGGGACAGAACTAAGGATAAGGCAAGTGTTATGGCTAGGTTTAGGGTTATGGTAAAGGATAGGGTTAGAACTAGGGATAGGGCTAGGGTGAGAGTTAATCTTAGGTCTAGGGTTAGGGTTAGGGTTAGAGATAGGGCTCAAATAGGGCTAGGATTAGGGATAGGTTTAGTGTTTAGTTTAAGCCTAGGGTTAGGGTTTAGAGTTTAGGTATAGAATTAGGCCAAATTTGGGGTAAGGGATGGCTTTTTAGCTATATTTAGAGGTAGGGTGAAGATTATAATTAGGATTAGGACTATGATTATTGTTAGCATTATGATAAAGGCTAGGTTTATGGCTAGGATGAGGGATAGGGTACTTTTTTTAGGGTTAGGGCTACAATTAGTGCTAGGGCTAATGTCAGGTCCAGAATTATGTTTAAAGATAGTTTTAGGGTTAGGATTATGGGTACAACTATTTGAAGGGTTAGGTTTAAGGTTAGTGTCAGGTTTAGAGCTAGGGGTATTACTAGGGTCAAGTTCTGAGTTAGGGTTTGGGATAGGTTAAGGTTTAAATTTAGGGCTCAAATTAGCATTAGGGTTATGGTTATGGTAATGGTAATGGATAGAGTTAGAAATCAGTTCAGGGCTAGGGTCATGGTTATGATTATGGCTAGGTTTGGGGTAAGTTAGTGCTAGGGTTAGGGTTATGGCTAATGTAAGTACTAGGGTCATGATTATGGCTAACTTTAGTGTTTTAGGGCTAGGTTTAGTGTTAGGTTTATGGTTAGGATTAGGGTAACGTTTAGACCATGGGTTAATGTTATAGTCAGAGTAAGGGTCAGGGTTAGCTTTAGGGTTTGGCTTAAAACTCGAATTAAGGCGGGGGTTAGCGCTAGGTGTAGGGTTAGTGTTTGGTCTAGGTTAAGGGTTAGGGTTAGAGCTTTGGATCAGTTTAGTTTTAGGGCTAGGGTTAGGGTTAGGGCCAATTTTAGGATTAGTGTTAGGGTTAGGGCTAGTCTTAGAATTAGGCTTAGGCTTCGGTTTAGGGTTAAATTAAGAGTTAGGTTTTTATCTAAGGTTAGTGCTAGGGCTAAGGATAGGGCAAGGGTTAGGACTAGGATTTGGCATAGGGTTAGTTTTATGGGAAGGCAGAGGATTAGAATGAGTGATAGGGCCATTGTTAGAGTTAGAGCTATTCTTAGGGCTAGGATTAGGGTTAGGGTTAGGGACAGGGCTAAATTACGGCTAAGGTTATAGTTATGGCTAGGGTTAGAGCTAGTTTTAGAATTAGTATCAGGGTTTGGGTTAGTTTTAGGCATAGGCATCGAGTTAGGGTTAGATTTAAAGTTAGTTTTCAATCTAGTGTTAAAGCTAAAGGTAAGTATAGGGCAATTGTGACAACAAGGGTTAGGGTTAGGGTTAGGGTTACGTTTAGGGTAAGGGATGTGATTTTGGCTAGGTTTAGGGCTAGGGCAAGGTTAGTATTAGGGTTAGGGCAGAGTTAGTGTTAGGGTTATGATTAAGGCTAAGTTTATGGATAGGATAATGTTTAGGGTTTGTGTTAGCATTAGGGATATTATTAGGGCTAGGGCTAATGTCAGTTCTAGGGTTATAGTTAGGGCTAGATTTAGTGTTAGGTTTATGGCTTGGTCCAGTATAAGGATTAGGTTTAGGGTAAGATTCAGGTTTATATCAAGGGTTATATTTAGGGTCAGGTTCAGGTTTAGGGTTTGGGTTATGTTAGGGTTTCATTTTAAGGTAATGGCAGGGTTAGTTTTAGGGTTTAGGTTTGGTTTAGTGTAATGGATAGGGTTAAGGTTAGGCCTAGGGTTAGCTTAAGATTAGGGTTACTGATAGGGTAATGGATAGATTTAGACCTAAGTATAGAGCTGGGGTTATGTATAGGATTAAGGCTAGTTTGGGGTTAGGCTTAGGTTTAAGTTTAGGGTTAAAGCTAGGTTTAGGACTTGGATTAAGGCTAGGTTTTGGGTTAGGTTAGGGCTAGTGTTAAGACTATGGCTAATCTATGAAGTAGGGTTAAGATTAGCACTAGTTATAGGGTTAGGGTTAGGGCTAGGTGTAGTGTTAGGTTGAAGTTTACGGTGATGATGATGTTTAGAACCAGGGTTAGGGTTAGGGTCAGGGTTATTTTTCATGTTAGGGTTAGGACTAGAATTAGAATATGGTTAGGGCTAGGTGTAGGGTTAGAGTTTGGTTTAGGTTAAGGGTTAGGGTTATGTCTATGACTCGGTTTGTTTTAGGGCTAGAGCTAGGATTAGAGCTAGTTTTAGGATTAGATTTAGCGTTAGTGCTAGTGTTAGGTTTAGGTTTAGGCATAGGGTTCAGGTTAGATTTAGAGTTAGGTTTAAATCTAGGATTATGACCAGGGCTATGAATAGGGATAGGGTTACACCAAGGATTAGGACTAGGATTAGGGTTCTAATAAGGGATAGATTTAGAACTAGGGTTAGGTTTAGGGTGAGAATTAGAGTTAGTCTTTGGGCTAGAGTTAGGGTTAGGATTAGAGATAGGGCTAAATAAGGGCTAATATTGGGGCTAGAGTTAGTGTTAGGTTTAGGCCTAGGGTGTGGGTTAGGGATAAAATTAATTCTATGTTCAGGGCTAGATAAGGGTTAGGGTTTGTGTTAGGGTTAGGGACAGTTTTAAGGCTAGGCTTAATATCAGGTCTATGGTTAAGGTTAGGAATAGTATTTGAATTAGGTTTATGGCTAGGTATAGTATAAGGGTTAGGTAGGGTAAGAGTCAGGTTTATAGCTAGGGGAATTATTAGGGTCACGCTCAGTTTTAGGGTTTGGTTTAGGTTTGAGGTTAGGTTAGGGCTCGAATTAGCATTAGGGTTATGATTACCATAATGATTGGGTTAGGTTTAGGGTTCCGAGTAGCTTTAGGGTAATTGCTAGTTTTGGGGAAAGCGATAGGTTTAGGGTTAAGCCTAGGGGTAGCATTATGGTAAGGGTTATTTTTATGGTAATGGATACAGTTAGAATTAAGGTTAGGGCTAGGGTTATGGTTAGGATTAGGTTTGTGTTAGTGTTAAGGTGACTGTCAGAACTAGGATTAGGTTTAGGATTTTGTTTAGTGTAAGTGTTTGGTTCTGAGGTATGATTAGGGCTAGGCTGAGAGTTAAGTTCAGAGTTAGGTCTAGGGATAGGAGTATGGTAAATTTTGGGTTAGGGTTGGTGTTAGGTTTAGACCTAGTTTTAGTGTTAGGGTCAGAATAAGTGTCAGGGTTAGGGTTAGCGTTTGAGATATTGTTAGAGCTAAAATGAAGGCTAGGGTTAGGACTATTAATAGGGTTAGGATTTTGGTTAGTCTGAGGACTATGGATAAGTCTAGGGTTACTCTTAGGTTTAGGATTTCACTTAGGGTAAGGGATTGATTTATTCTAGGATTAGGGCTAAGGTTAGGGTTAGAGTTAGAGTTAAAGCTAGGTTTAGGGCTCGGTTCAGGGCTAGATATGCATTAGGGTTAGGGCTAGGATTAGGGCAACGGCTAATGTAAGAACTAGGGTTTCCATTAGGGTTAGATTTAGGGTTAGGTTTAGGTGTAGTTTGAGTGTTAGTGTTAGGTTTAAGGTTAAGTTGATATTTATAGCTACGGTTCTTGTTAGGATAGGAGTGAGGGTCAGGGTTAGTTTTAGGGTTAGCGTTAAGAGTCGAATTAGGGCTATTGTTAATGTCAGTGTTCGGTTTGAATTTAGGGCAGTGTATATAACTAGGGTGAGTGGATCAAGATTATTTTTAAAGTGAGGCTTAATTCTCGAATTAGGGCTAGGTTTAGATCTAGGTGAAGTGTTAGTGTTTGGTTTAAGTTAAGGTTTAGGGTAAGGGCTATTGCTCGGTTTTGGTTTACTGCTAGGATTAGGGTTAGGGCTAGTTTTATGATTATCCTTATGGTTAGGGCTAGTGTTAGTGTTAGGCTTAGGCTTAGGTTTAATGTTAGATTTAGAGTTAGGGTTAGGCTGGGACTAACTTGAGGGCAAGTATTGGGGCTAGTGTTAGGTTTATGGTAGCAGATAGGGATAGAACAAGGGATAGGGCTAGGGCTACGGCAAGAGTTAGAGTTACTCTTAGGGCTAGCAATAGTATAGGGTTATAGGTAGAGCTAAATTAGGGCTAGGATTAGGGGTAGGTTCTGTGTTTAAGCCTAGGGTTAGGGTTAGGGTTAGGTTTAAATTTAGGGTAAGGGATGATGTTATCGGTAGATTTAGAGGTAGGGTGAGGCTTAGAATTAGGGTTAGGTGTAGGGCTAGAGTTAGGGTTATGATTAAGGATAGTTTTAGGACTAGGATGAGGGCTAGGTGTGTTTTTAGAATTAAGGCTAGGATTAGGGCTAGGGATAATTTTAGTTCCAGAATTATGGTTAAAGATAGTTTTAGGATGAGGTTTATGGCTACATCTAGGCTAAGGGTTAGGTGTTGGGTTACAGTCAAGTTTCGATCTAGGGGTATTATTAGGGTCAAGGTCTGGGTTAGGGTTTGGGATAGGTTAAGGTTTCAAGTTTGGGCTTGAATGAATTTTCGGATTAGGATTAGGGTAATGGTAGGGTTATATTTAGGATTCATGTTAGGTTAAGGTTAATGAAATGGTTAGAATTTGAAATAGGGGTAGGTTTATGCCTAGGGCTAGATTTATGGTTAGGATTTGATCTAGGGTTAGGCTTAGGGTTATGGTTAGGGCTAGGGTTATTGTTAGGGTTATCTTTAAGGTTAAAGCTAAGGTAGGGCTTGGATTAAGGCTAGGTTTGTGATAGGTTAGGGCAATGGCTAATGTAAGAACTAGTGTAATGATTAAGACTAGTTTTATGGTGTAGTTTTAGGGTTACTTTTAGTGTTAAAGTTAAGTTTATAACTAGGGTTAGTGTTAGTGTCACTGACAGTGCTCGGGTAGGGTAATGGTTAGTGTTAAAGACAGAATTAGGACCAGGGTTAGGTCTAGAGGTAGGGTTAAAGTTTGGTTTAAGTTAAGGGTCATTGTTAAGGCTAGGTCTATTTTGTCTTTAGGCTAAAGCTATAGTTATGGCTAGATTTAGGAGTAGGTTTAGGTCTAGGGATAGTGTTAGGGTTACTTTAGATATAAGGTTACCAGTAGGACTAGTGTTAGGTTTTGGTTTAGTTTTAGGTTTAGATTTAGACCTAAGATTAGTGTTAGGGTCAGAACAATGGTCAGGGATAGGGTTAGGGTTTGGGATTTGGTTACATCTAGGATGAAGGCTAGGGTTAGGGCTAGTTATATAGTTAGGCTTTGGTAAGGCTATGGATTAGTGCTAAGAATACGGTGAGCATTAGGGTGAGGTTTGGCTTGGGTAAGAAATAGAGTTAAAGTTAGGGTTAGGACTAGAGTTAGGGTTAGGTTTAGGGTTAAAGCTTGTGTTAAGCCTTGGATTAGGGCTAGTTTTTTATTAGGGTTAGGGCTAGTGTTATGGTTACAGCTATTGTAAGAATTAGGGTTACTATTAGGGTTAGTTTTAGGGTTAGGTTTAGGGCTAGGTCTAGTGTTAGGTTTAGGTTTAAGGTTAGGGTGATGTTTAGAGCCAGGTTTAGTGTTTGGATATGAGTCAGGGTCATGGTTATGTATAGGGTTAGGAGTAGGTGTCAAATTAGGGCTAGGGTTAGGGCTGGTGTAGTGTTAGGGTTTGTTCTAGGGTAAGGGTTAGTGTTAGGGGTATGGCTCCGTTTTGTTTTAGGGCTTGGGCTAGGGTATGGCTATTTTAGAATTAGCATTAGGGTTAGAAATAGTTTCAGGGTTAGGCTGAGGCATCGGTTTAGGGTTGGTTTTAGAGATAGGTTTCAATCTAGAGTTAGGCCTAGAGCTAAGAATAGTGCAAGGGTTACGACTAGGATTAGAGCTTGGGTTAGGGTTACAGTAAGTATAGGGTTAGAAGTAGGGATAGGTATTGTCTGAGAATTATAGTTAGACTTAATTCTAGGGTTTGGGTTAGCATTAGGAATAGGGCTAAATTAGGACTAGGATAAGGGCTAGGTTTAGTGTTAGGGCTAGGGCTAGAGTTAGCGTTATGGTTACGGATTGGGCTAGTGTTAGGGTTAGGGATTAATCTATGGTTAGGGCTAGTGGAAGTGTTAGATTTAGTGTTAGGTCTGGGCTAGGGTTACGATTATGGTTATGGTTAGGGTTGGATTTAGGGCTAGGGTCTTCATTAAGGTTAGGGTTAGTTTTAGAGTAATGTATTGGATTAGATGTTAGATTAGGTTTAGGGTTAGGTTTAGGTTATGGTTAAATATAGGTTTAGGGATAGGTTTAGTTTTGAATTATGGTAAGGTTTAGGGTTAAGTTTATGGCAAGATTTAGGTTTAGGGTTAGGTTGAGGGTTCGGTTTATGATTAGGGTTAGGGATAGGCTTAGGTTTAGGGCTAGGGTTATCATTAGGGTTAGGGTTAGGGTAATTTTATTGTTAGAACTAGGGTTAGTACTAGGTTTAAGGTTAGGATTAGGGCTAAGATTAGGTTTTTGTTTAGGAATAGGGCTTGGGTTATGTTTAGGGTAAGGGTTAGGCTTTGAGCTAGGTTATTTGTAAGGCGAGGGTTAGGGTTAGGGCTACATTTAGGATCATGGTTATGCTTAGGGTAGGTTAGGCCTCAGATTAGGGCTAGGTTTTGTGTTAGGTTTAGGCCCAGGGTTAAGGCTATGTGTAATGACAGATCTAGGGTTCTGATTACAGCTAGTTTTAAGGTTAGAGTTATGGCTATGTCTAGTGTTAGGTTAAGGTTTTCAGTTAGATTCAGGTTGAGAGCTAGTTTTAATGTTAGTGTTAGGGTCAGTGTTCAGGTTCAAGTTAGTTTTAAGGTGAAAGCCAGAATTAGGACTAGAGTTAGGTCTAGGGATAGGGGTAGTGTTTGCTTTAGGTTAAGGATTATGTTAGGGCTAGGGCTCAGGGTTCTTTTTAGTTCTAGGTCTAGAGTTATTGCTATATTAAGGATTATGCTTAGGTCTAGGGCTAGAGTTAGTTTTAGGTTTACGTATAAGTTTACTGGTAGGGCTAGTTTTAGATTTTGGTTTAGGGTGAGGTCAGATTTAGACCAAGGGTTTGTGTTAGGGTAAGGATTTGAGTTAGAGTTAGAGCTAGATTGAGGGCTAAAGTTAGGACTAGTAATAGGATTAGGGTTTAGATTAGGCTATGGATTAGGATTAGGACTAAGGTTAGCATTATGGATAGGGTTTGGCTTAGGGTAAGTGATAGTGTTAGAGCTAGGGATAGGGATATGTTTAGGGTTAGTTTTAGGGCTAAGGCTAGGTTTAGGTTTAGTTTAGGTTTACTTCTCGTGTTAGGGCTCAGATTAGGGCTAGTTTTTCTGTTAGCTATAGGGCTAGGGTTAGGGCTATGGCTAATATAAGAACTAAGGTTATGATTAGAGTTAGTATTTGGTCTAGATCTAGTGTTAGCACTCTCTTTAGGATTAGTGTGATATTTAGAACTAACGTTAGTGTTAGAATATAAGTCATGGTCAGGGTTAATTTTAGGACAAGGA
>NW_026002436.1:1198242-1246555 GCF_001458135.2 Marmota marmota marmota | reverse complement strand
AAACAGTGTTGCTGCTAGCTGCATGAAACTTCACACACTCAATCATCCCTGTGTGGGCAGTCTTTGGTTTTTCTTTGTGAAATTACCTTAAGCTGAAGCATGAAAAACAATTGATCCATGAGCACTTTAAGAAAAAAACAAAAAACAGGAAAATACGAATGTACTAAAACACCTCCCCCAATTTTCATCAAATTTATTTGATACTGCACAAGATTCATCTGTTAAGTTGTCCCTTTAGGCTCCCTAAGTTTGGGGCTTCTATGATCATAGATACTCTAAACAGGTTAGAATTAGTTTAGGGTTGGGTTAGATACAGTGTTAGAGTGATTTTTTGTTCAAATTCATTTGATATTTGGCATAATTTGATTTTTACTTAACCTCACAATTTTCCCCAGGTCTGGGCCCTATCCCTTCAATGGTTTGCTCTCAGGAACAGTTTGTATTTTAAGATTTCCTTCATTTTGACCTATACGGGTAAATGGAAATGGAACTTGAAATCAAACAGTTTTGGTGCTCTCTGCTTAAAACTGCACACACTCAATCAGTTCTATGTGGGCACTCTGGTTTCTTCCTTGTGAAAGTTTACCAAAGCTGAAGCATGCAAAAACATCTGTATCCAAAAGTACTGTTGGAGATAACAGGGAAATATACATGTACTGATCTACCTCCCCAAATTATTTGGTCAGATTTCTTTGATACTCCCTAATCCTAACAGAAACACTAGCCCTAGTCTGAGTCTTAAACCTAGATGTAAACCTAACTTTAATGCTAGCCCTAACCTTACCTCAAACTATATCACTTACCCTAAGCCAAACCATACCCATAATGATAAACTTAGTATTAATCGTAATCCATATCCTAATCCAAACCCTAACCCTATTACTAATTCTAACCCTTGCCCTCATTCTAGCTCTAAACCTAACTGAAATCATGACCCTAACACAAACCCTCAGTCTAAATCTGATCCTAACCTTAAACCAGACACTAAAACCAGCCCTACCCATAAACTTATACCTAAAACTAAGCCTAACAGTAGCCCTAGACCTAAGCCTAATCCTCAATATAGCCATAATTCTAGACCTAGACCTAAAAAATCCCTGAGCCCTAGCCCTAATGTAATCCTTAACCTAAAGCGAACATTAACCCTATCCCTAGACCTAAACCTAGTCCTAATTCTGGCTTTCACCCTAAACCTAACTCTAACCTGAACACTGACCTTATCACTAACACTAAACCTAGCTATAAAAATGAACCTAACCCAAAACCTAAAACTAACACTAGACATAGCCATAACCCTAACCCTAAAATTAGCTCTAATCAGAACCCTAGATCTTACATTACTCATAGCTTTAACCCTGGGCCTAAACCTAACACAAGACCTAGCACTATTCTGAGACCTAAACCTACCCTAAAAATAACCATAATCCTAAATGTAGCCCTAACCCAAACCCTCGCCTTAGACATAACCCTAGCTCAAAGTCTAACCCTTAGCCTAAACAAAATCATAGGCCTATTCGTAAACATAAACTTAAACCTAGCCCTAATCCTGAACTTAACCCTAGTACTAACCCTAGCTCTAAACCTAACATTACCCTAACCCTAACCCTAACCCTAATAATAACACTAGCCCTAAACCTAACACTATTCATAACCCTAATCTTAAACCTAACGCTCACCTTAACCCTAAACCTAACCCTTGCCATAAACTTAACCCTAAACCATACCAAAGATAAAAACTAATCCTACCCCTGAACCTAAATTTAACCATAATCTAAACTTATTCTTAAACCTAATCTTATATCTAATCCAATACATTACTCTAAAACTAGCCCTAACCCTAAAGAAAACCCTAGCCCTAACCCCAACCCTAAACATAGTCATAACCATAACCCTAATCTAGACCTAACACTTAATGTAACACTCCCCCTAGCCCTAACCGTAGCTTAAACCCTAACCTTACACTAACCCTAACCCTAGCCCTAGCCCTAATCATAACCATAACTCTAGCCCTAAACCTAATATTAAACCTAGCCCTAATCCTAGCCCCAATATAGACCTATTCCTAACCCTAACTCTTACACTAGAATTAAGATTAACTATCATTCTTACCCAAGACCTATCCCTATTCTAACCCTACACCTTACCGTAACCCTAACGCAAACCCTAACCCTAGTCATAACCCTTGCCCTAGCATAGAATTATAGATCAAAACCTATCTTTAAAACTAACTCTATCCTTTACCATAACCCTAACCCAAGCCCTAATCCTAGTCATAATCCTTAGCCTATCTCTAAAACTAACCCTAAACTGAATCCTCAGCCTAACACTAAAATTAGCTCTAACCCTAATGCTATTCCTAAAATTAGCCCTAACCCAGCCCTAGCCCTAAAACAAAACTGAGCCATACACCTAACACTAACCCTTACACTAGGCCAAACCCTAACCCTACACCAGCTCTAACCCTAGCCCTAATTTGAAACCTAAACCTAACCCTAAACCTAACCATGACCCTGAATCAAATCCAAACCTTAAACCTAGCTCTAAACATCACCCTAACCTTAAACCTAACCCTAACAATAAGCCTAGCCCTAAACTTAACCATTAAACTAACCTTAATCGTAACCCTATTTCTTACAATACCCATAACCATAACACTAGCCCTAAACCTAATACAAAATTAGTCCTAATCCAAGCCCTAACACGAGCCTTAACCATAAACCTAATTCTAACCCTAGTCCTAACCTTAGCTCTAATCCTATCGCTTACCCTAAGCCAAACCCTCACTCTAATGCTAACCATATTCTTAGCACTAATCCTTAGCCTAACCAAAACCTAACTCTATAACTAGTTCTAACCCTAGCCTTCATTCTATATATAACCATAAACCGAACCCTAACCCTATCCCTGACCATTATTCTGACTCTAACACTAATCTTAGCTCTAAATCTAAACCTAACCCTAAACTGAACCTTAACACTAGCCCTACTGGTAACCTTACACCTAAACATAACCCTAACACTAGCCCTAGACCTAACCTAATCAGAAATCTAGCCATAACTATAGATCTAGACCTAAAGACAAACTAGACCTAGCCTTAACAATAACTCTTAACCTAACCCAAACTCTAACCCTACCTCTAGATATCACCCGAGTCCTAATTCGCCGTTAACCCTAACCATTACCATACCTGAACACTGTCCTTGACACTAACATTAACCCTAGTTCTAAACTTCATCCTAACCCTAAAACTAACCCTGAAACTACATCTAGCCATAACATTAACCATAAACTAGTCTTAATCATTACACTAGTTCTTACATTAGCCATAGCTCTAACCTATCACAAAACCTTGCCCTAATCCAAGCCCTACCTTAGCATTAAACCTAAAGCTATTCTTAACAATAACCCTAGACCTAAATATAAACCTAAGCCTAAACCTAGACCCAGTCCTAACCATAACACTAGCCCTAATCCTAACTTTAACCCTATTCATTACCCTAAAATAACTATAATCCTTATGCTAACCCTAGGCGGAAACCTAATCCTAGCACTAGCCTGAATCCTATCTATAACCTAAACCTAACCTGAACCATAAATCTAACTGTGTCCTTACCGAATCCCTAAATATAAGACTAATTTGACCCCTAAACCTAAACCTTAACCTATGCCCAACTCTAAACTTAACCCTGACTCTAATAATACCGACAGCTCTAAACCTGACCCTAACAAGAAACCTAAATTTTACAATAAACCTAGCCATAAACCTAACCCTAAAACTCTCCCTAACAGTACCCTAGACATGACATTAGCCCTAGCTCTAATCAAGCCCTAAACCTAATACAAAACTTACGGCACATCCTAGCAAGGAACCTCACCTTAAGCATAACTGTAACCCTAACCTTTACCCTAACCTTAACCCTAATTTTCATCCTAGTCCTAGCACTAGCTATATTGCCATCCCTTACCCTAAACCTAACCTAACGTTAAACCGAACACTAAACCTAGCCGTAACCCCAGGCCTAACCCTAACACTAACCCTAGCCCTAATCCAAGCCCTAATTAGCCCTATCCCTAACCCTAACCCTAGTCCTAAGACTAACTCTAACTCTCACACTAACCCTATACCTAGTTGTAACCTTATCCCTTACCATCACCATATACCTGGCCCTAAACGTAGCCCTACCCTAGACCAATACTTAGCACTATCACAAAACCTAGATCTAAACCTAACTCTAAACTTAAGCCTAACCCTAAGTCTAAACTTATCCATAACTCTACTCTTATCCCTAATCCTTAACCTAACCCTAAATCTCACACTTATAATAGCCCTAACCCTAAGACTAATCATAAAACTAGCACTAACCCTAACCCTAGCCATAAAACAAAACCAAGTCATAGCCCTAACCTTAACCCTTAACCAAAAACAAATCATAACCCTACACCTAGCCCTAATCCTATCACTAATTATAGTCTAACCCTAACCCGAAAACTAACCCTGACCCTGACACTGACCCGAACACTAGCCCTGGCTCTAAACATCATCATCCCCATAAACCTAACCTTAACACAAGACCTAGATCTAACTCTAAACCTATAACTAGCTGTAGTCATAAACCTAATTCATACATTAGTGGTAGCCTTAACCCTAACCCTAACCAAACCCAAAACCTAGCCTTAATCTTAGTCCTAAATCTAACTTTAACCCTAAACTTAAACCTAACCCTAACCCAAACATTAGCCCTAATCTTATACATAACTCTAGCCCTAACCTTAGGGCTAACCCTATACATTTCCCTAACAATAACCCTAACCCTTCTGATAACACTAGGCCTAACCCTAACCATATATATTACACTAACCCTAAATCTAACACTAATTTGACCCCTGCACCTAATCACTAAGTTAACCCAAACACTAATCCTGAACCTGATTCTAAAAATAACCATAGATCTAAATCTGACCCTAACCAAAACCTAACCCTTACACTGGACCAAGCCATAAACCTAACTCTAAATCTATCCCTAACTGTAACCCAAGACCTAACATTAGCCATAGCTCTAATAGACTATCCTTAACCCTAAAACAAATCCTATTCTTCATCTTAGCCCTAAACATAGCCTTAATCATAACTCTAACCCTATTTTAACCCTAATACTAACCCTTGCCCTTGTCCTAAGTCTAGCTATAACCACATCCCTTAGCCTAAATTAAACCCTAACTCTAACCCTAACCCTAGTGGCAACCCTTGCCTTATCCTTAGGCCTAGCACTAACCCTAGATCAAAATCTAACTCTAAATCTAACCCTAACTCGATGCCTAAGCCTAGTCTTAAAACTAACCTTAACCCTAGCCCTAACATAACCCTAGCCGTAATTTAGCCCTATTCGTAAACCAAACCCTAACCTTAGCCCTAAGACGAACTCTCTGATACTAGCCCTATCACTCATTCTAACCCTATCCCTTACCATAAACCTAACCCTAGCCCTAACCCTAGTGCTAATCCTTTCTCAATACTTATCCCTAGCACTAACATTAGGCAAAACATACCTCTAAAACAAGCCTTAACCCAAAGCCTAAGTCTGAACCTAACACTAGCCCAAACCATAACACTAATCCTAAAATGAGACCTAACGCTAGCCCTAGCCCCAAAACAAAACTGAGCCATAGTTCTAACCCTAAACATTAACCTAAACCAAACCGTAACCTTACACTTAGATGTAAACCTAGACTTATTTGAGTTGGAAGCCAAACCCTAAAACTAACCCTGAACCTGACACTGATCCTAACACTTCTACCTCTAAACATCACCATATCTGTAAACCTAACCCTAACACTAAACCTAGCACTCAAACCCTAAAACTAGCCCTGAACTTAAACCTAGTACTTACATTAGCTCTAACCCTAACCCTAGCTCCAACATAACCCCAAACCTAGCCATAATCAGAGACCTAACCATAGCTTTAAACCTAAACTAACCCTAACACTAGTCCTAATTGTAACCATAACTTTAGCCTTAAACTGATCTCTAACTCTATCCATTAACATAATGATAACCCAAACCTTAATGATAACCCTAAGCACAAATCTAACCCTATCCTGATTCATTATTGTTCCATTAGCCTAAACCTAAACAGAATCCTATACCTAACCCTATCATTACAATAACGCTAATCCTAAAACTAATTCAAGCCCAAAATTGAAACCTTAACCTACCTCAAACCTTAACTCAGACCTTGACCCTAATAATATCCCTAGCTCTAAACTTGACCATAACCCAACACCTAAACCTTAGCCTAGACTTAGCCATAAACCTAAACCTAAAATTATCTTTAACCATAATTCTGGACCTGAAATTAGCCCTGGCCCTAATCCTAGACCTACCCGTATAAACACACCTAGCCCTCATTCTTGTCCTAAACCTAGCCTTAATCATAACCCTATCTCTAGCCCTATACCTAACAGTAATTCTAACCCACACCCTACCACTAAATCTACCTATAATGTCATCTCTTACCCCAAATTTAAACCTAACCCTAACCCAAACCATAGGCTTAAGCTAAACACAAAACCTAGCCCTAATCCTAGCCCTAATTTAGCTCTATCTCTAACCCTATCCTAACCCTAGCCCTAAGACCAACTCTAATTCTTGCCCTAGCCCTAGCCCTAGTTTTATCCCTATCTGCTACCATAAAACTAACACTAGCCCTAACAGTTGCCCAAAAGTTAGTCCCATCCCTAATCATAACTCTAAATCTAACCTTAAACCTAAGCCAAAGCCTATAACACTAGCCCTAACACTAATGATAATAGTAAAACTAGCCCTAACCCAATCCTAGCAGTAAACCAAAACGGATAAATAGTCTTAACCTTAAACCTTAACTTAAACCCAAAACTAACACTACACTTACACCTAAAACTAGCCCCAATTTGAGTCCTAAGCCAGACCTTAAAACTAACCCTGACATTGACTCATATGCTAACACTCACCCTACATATAAAGACTGCGCTAAGCTCAAGCCGAACATTAACATTAACAATAGCCCTAATTCGACATTTAACACTAACCCTAAAACTAACCTTGACCCTGACTCCTATCCTAACAAGAACCGTAGCTATAAATATCACCTTAAGCTTAAACCGAACACTAACACTCAAACTACACCTAACCCTAACCCTAAAACTAACCCTAATGGAAACACTAGTTCTTACATTAGCCATTGCCCTAATCCTAGCCCTAACCCTAATACAAATCTAGCCCTAAACTGAGCCCTAAACCTAGCTTTAACTCTAACTCTAACACTAACCTTAGCCCTAATCCTAGATATAAATCAATCCCTTACCCTAAGCAAAATCCTAAACTGAAGAGTAGCCCTAGACCTATCTCTAGTCTTTAAACTAACCAAAACCCTAACCCTATTAATAGTCCTAACCCTAGCCTTTGTTTTAGCTCTAACACAATCCCAAACCCTAACCCTAACCCTGATCCTTATTCTGACCCTAACACTAAACCTAGGTCTAACCCTAATATCAACCCTAACCCAAAATTTACCATAATCCTATCCCTAGAACTAATTCTAAACTGAACTCTCAGCCGAGCAATAACCATAGCTCAGAACCTAACCCTTATGCTAAACAAAACCGTAAACCTAATCCTAGTTCTAACCCTCACCTTAACCCTAGCACAAGACCTAATTTTAACTATAACCCTAGCCCTAACTTTAACTCTAACTGTATCCAAAACCCTAAACATAACCCTTACCATAATTCTAACCCTAGGCTTAACCCTAACCCTATCGCTTTCCACAAACCTTTCAATTAGCCTAACCTACCCTGAACCCTATACCTAATCCAATTATTACACTATCCCTATCCCTTATCCTTAAGCTAACCAAAACACTAACCTTATTAATAGCCCTTACCCTTGAACTCATTCTAGATCTAACCCTATCCAAAACCCTAACACTAACCCTGACCCTTCTACTGACCTCACCATTAATCTTAGGTCTAATCCTAACCATAACCCTAAACCAAAACCTACTGTAATCCTATCCCTAGACCTAATCCTGAACCTAACACTGAGCCTAGCCCTAACTATAGCTCAGAACCTAACCCTTACACTAAACATAACCTTAACCTAACCCTAGTTCTGACCATCACCCTAACCCTAAATCAAGACCTAATTCTAACCATAACACTTGCCCTAAACTTAAGTCTAGCTGTATCATTAACCTAAACATAATCCTTACCCTAATGTTAACCCTAAGCCTAACCCTAAACATATCACTATCCCCAAACTTATCAATTATCCTATACCTACCCTGAACCCTAGACCTAATACAATCATTACCCTAACCCTAACTCTAATGATAATTCGAGCCCTAACCCTAAACTCAAACCTAAAGCTAACCATAACACTAACACTGACCCTAATAATTCCCCTAGCTCTAAACCTCACTCTTACCCTATACCTAACCCTTATACTAGACTTAGCCATAAAACTAACCCAAAAACTATCCCTAAGCATAAACTTAGGCTTGATATTAGCCCTAGTCTTGATAGTAGCCCTAACCCTAACACAAAACCTAGCCCTTATCCTGGCCCTAAACATAGCCTTAATTATAATCCTAACCATAACCCTAGGCCTAACTCTAACACTACCCCTAGCCCTAATCTTAGATCTAATTTAGCACTATCCCTAACCTTAACCCTAACCCTAGCCAAAAGACTAACTCTAAATATCAACTTAGTCCTAACACTAGTTCTAACCCTATACTTTACTGGAACCATAATCCTAGCCCAAACCATAGGTCTAATACTCGCCCTATTCATAGTCCTAGCAGAAACCCTAGATCTAACCCTAACTCTAAATCTAACCATAAACCTTAGCCTAACGAAACCTAACACTAGCCCTAACTCTAAGGCTAATCCTAAAACTAGATCTAACCCTAGCCCTAAAACAAAACCAAGCCATAGACCTAACCCTAACCCTTAATAAAATCTAAGCCCTCACCCTACACTAGCCATAACTCTATCCATAATTCGAGTTCTAAGCCAAACCCTAAAACAAACCCTGAACCTGACTCTGACCTTAACACTAACCCTAGCTCTAAACATCACCCTTACCCTATGCCTAAACATAACAATAGACCTAGCCCTAACCCTAACCCTAAAATTAGCCCTAATCACAACCCAGGTATTTACATTAGCCACTACGCTAAACCTAGCCTTAATTTAACCCCAAACCTAGCCTTATTCCGAGCACTATTCCTAGATTTACCCCTAAACCTATTCCTATCACTATTCGTAACTATAACCCTAGCTGTAACCCTAGATTTAACCCTAACCCTAACCCTAAGCCTAACCCTATCAATAATCGTAAAAATAACCTTAGTTGTACCCCTATCTCTAACACTATCCATTATCCTAACCATAACGCTGTCCCTAATGCTAAACCTGGGCCTAAACCTAACTGTATCACTAATCCTAACCCTATCCATTACACTAAACCTAACCTGAAAACTAACCCTAACACTATCTTTACTCTAATCCTAACTCTAATGCTAATTTGAGCCCTAATATTAAACCTTAACCTATCCAAAACCCTAATCATGACCCTGACCCTAAGAGTACCCTTCCTCTAAACCTGAACCTAACCCTGAACCTAACCCTAAACCTAACCCTTACACTAGACATAGCCATAAACCTAAACCTAAAACTATTTTTAACCATAACACTAGACCTGAAATTACTTCTAGCCATAATCCTAGTACTAAACCTAGGCTTAATCCTAGCCTGAACAATAACCTGAGCCCTAACCCTAGTGCTATTCCTCATCCTAGCCCTAAACCTACATATAATCTCATGCTAAACCTCAAAACTAAACATAAACCTAAACCTAACCCTAACCCTCACCCTAAACCTAGGCCTAACACAAAGCCTAATGCTAATCCTAGCCTTTATTTAATCCTAACCTAACCCTAAACCTAGCCATAAGACTAACTCGAACTCTTGCCCTAGCTCTAGCCCTAGTTCTATCCTTAGCCTTAATCCTTATCCTAGATCTAAGCCTAAGTCTAAATCTAAACCTAACTCTAAATAACTCTAAAATAAGCCTAATCCAAACAGGAACACTACCCCTAACCATAATGCTAATCCTAAAATATGCCCTACCATAGCCCTAGCCATAAACTAAAACCAAGCCATAGCCCATATCTTAACCCTTAACCTAAATCAAACCCTAACCCTACAACTAACCCTAAAATTAACTCTAAAACTAACACTGACCCTGACACTGACCCTAACACTAATTCTAGCTCTAAACACCACCGTAACCTAAAATTAACATTAACACTATATCTAGTCTTAACCCTGAAACTAGCCTTATTCATAACAATAGTTCATACATTAGTCATTGTCCTAACCTCAGCCCTAACCCTAACACAAATTCTACACCTAATTCTAGCCCTAACCTTAGCTTTAACCATAATACTAGGCCTAACTCTAATCTTAACCCTAGCCCTAACCTTATTCCTTACACTAAGCCAAACCCTAACCCAAATGCTAACCCTAATCTTAATTCTAATCCTTAGCCTAACTTAAACTCTAATCATAATACTAGTCTTAACCCTAGCCCTCATTCTACCTCTAAACCTATCCTTGATCCTCATGTGACCCTAACAGTAACTCTATGTCTAAACCTGACCCTAACCCTAAACCAAACCTTAACACTAGCCCTACTGGTAACCCTATACTTATACATAAGCCTAACACTAGACGTGGACCCAAAGTTAATCCTAAATATAGATATAAATCTAGACCTAGACCTAAACAAAAACCTAGCACTAGCACTAACAATAACCCTTAAATTAAACCGAACACTTACCCTACACCTACACCTAAACCTAGTCCTAATTCTGGCTCTAATGCTAACCCTAACCCTATCCCAAAAACTGACCCTAATTCTAACACTGAACCTAGCTTTAAACATGACACTAACTCACAACCTAGACATAACACTAGACCTAGACATAACCCTAACCCTAAAATTAGCCCTAAACATAACCCTAGCTCTTACATTAACTATAGTCCTATTCCTAGCCCTAAACATAACATAAAACCTAGGTCTATACCTAGGCCTAAACGTAGCTCTGAGCATAACTCTAACCCTAACCCTAGCCCTAAACCTAGCCCTAACCTATGCCTCGCCTTAGATCTAACCCTAACCTTTACACTAAACATAACCCTAGATCTATCCTAAACCCTAAACCTAACCCTAGCTGTAATCCTAACATTAAACCTAGTCTGAAATTTAGCTCTAAACATATCCATTACCCTAACCCTAACCCTAATTAAAACCCCATCCCTGACACTAAACCTAACTCTAACCATAAATGTAAACCTAGACCTAAACCTCAACCTAACCCTCGCCTTGCCCTAATTCTAGTTCAAACACTAACCCTTACCCTAACTAAACTATAACCCTAACCCTAAACTTAACACTTACCCTAACCCTAAAACTTACCCTAAATCACACCGTTATTCTATTCCTAAACATAGCCCTAATCCTAGAGTTGATCCAAACCATAACCTAGCCCTAACCCTAGCTCTACACCTCTCCATTACACTAAACATAACCCTAACACTAATGGTAACCCTAACCCGATTGCTAAACCTAACTCATCCATTACCCTAAACCTCTACTGAAACCTAAAATAAACCTTATCCATTACCCTAATCCTAAACCTAACCCTAATGCTAATTCGAGCCTTAACTCTAAACCTTTAGCTAATCCAAATGCTAATTCTGACACTGTTCCTGACCCTAATAATAATCCTAGCCCTAAAGCTGAACTTTATCCTAAACCTAACTGTTACAATATACCTAATTGTAACCTAACCCTAAAACTATTTTTAACATTAACCCTAGACCTGTTATTAGCCCTAGACCTTGTCCTAGCCATAACCCTAACAGAAAACCTAGACCTTAACCTAGCACTAAACGTAGACTTAATCCTAAACTGAAACATAACCCTAGGCCTCATCCTAATTCTAAAGCTCACCCTATACCTAAAGCTAGCTATAACCCCACCCATTTCCCTAAACTTTACCTTAACACCAATGCTAACCCTAACTCTAGCCCAACCCCTTAGTCTAACCCTAACACTAACCCTAGCCTTAATACTAGCCCTAATGTAGCCTGACCCCAACACTAACACTACCCTAATCCTAAGCCCTAAGTTAGCTCTAAAACTAACCCTAACTCTAGCCCTAATCCTAGCCCTAACTCTAACACTAACCCTAGTTCTAATCCTAGCCCAATTTAGCCCTAACCCTTGTCCTAACCCTAGCTCAAATCCTAGCCCTAATTTAGCCCTAAACCTAAACCTAACCCTAAGACTACTACGATGACTAACTCTAAACATTAAGTTTAGGGCTAGAATTATGGCTAGGGCAAATGTCAGGTATAGGATTATGGCTAGGGATAGTTTTAGGGTTAGGTTTATGGCTACATCTAGTATACGGGTTAGGTTTAGGGGTAGGGTCAGGATTAGAGCTAGGCATATTATCATGGGGAGGGGCAGAGTTAGAATTTGTGTTGGGTTAAAGGTTAGGGTTAGGGCTTGAAATAGCATTAGGGTTAGAGTTAGGGTAAGGATAGGGTTAGGTTTAGAATTCAGGTTAGGTTTAGGTTAATGAAATAGGTTAGGGTTAAGGAAAAGTTTAGGGTTAGTCCTAGGGTTACCATTAGAGTTATGGTTATGGTTAGGGTAATGGATAGGGTTAGAGCTAGTGATAGGGCTAGGGTTATGGTTAGAATTCTGGCTAGGGTTAGGGTAAAGTTTAGGGCTATGTACTTGGTTAGGGTTAGGTTTAGGGTTAGGTTTAAAGCTAGGGTTAAGGCTTGGATTAGGGCTTGGTTTTGGGTTTGGTTAGGGCTAGGATTAGGGCTATGGTAATGTATGAACTAGTGTTGTAATTAGTGCTAGTGTGGGGGTTAGGTTTAGGGCTAGGTCTAGTGTTACAGTTAGGTTTAGGGTTAGGGTGATGTTTAGAGCAAGGGTTATGTTAGGGTTAGTGTCAAAGTCAGGGTTTTTTTTCTTGGGTTAGTGTTATAACTCGAATTAGGGCTAAAGTTAGTACTAACTGTAAGGTTAGGGTTTGGTTTAGGTAAGGGTTAGGGATATAGGTTGGTTTTGTTTTAGGGCTAGGTTGATGGTTATGACTAGATTATGGATTACCATCTGGGTTAGGGCTAGTGTTAGGTTAAGGTTTAGGCTTAGGATTAGGGTTAGATTTTGAGTTAGGGTTGGATCTAGGGTAAGGGATAGGGCTAGGGCTAAGGTTAGGGTTAGGTTTAGGATGAGGGATAGGGGTGTGGTAACGAATATGGTTAGAACTAGGGCTACAGCTAGGGTGAAAATTTTAGTTAGTTATAGTAGTTTTAGGATTAGGGTTAGAGTTAGGGCTAAATTAGGGCTAGGATTAGGGCTTAGGTTATGGCTAAATTTGGCCTAGGATTAGGGTTAGCATTAGTGTTAGAGTTAGGGCTAAATTTAGGGCTAGTGTTAGGGCTAGATTTAGGGTTAGGGTTAGAGCTAAATTAGGCCTTAGGATGAGGGCTAGGGTTAGTGTTAGGGTTAGGGCTATATTAGGGCTAGTGTTAAGGCTAGGGTTAGTCTTATGGTTAAACTAAGGGGTTGGGCTAGAGTTAGGATTAGCATTGGTGTTAAGGTTAAGTTTAGGGGAATGGGTGGGGTTATATCTAGCTTTAGGGATAGGGTGAGGAATAGAATTAGGATTAGGCCTAGGGTTATGTTTTTTTTTTTTAATTTTTTATTGTTGGCTGTTCAAAACATTACATAATTCTTGATATATCATATTTCACACTTTGATTCAAGTGGGTTATGAGCTCCCATTTTTACCCCAAATACAGATTGCAGAATCACATCAGTTACACATCCATTGATTTACATATTGCCATACTAGTGTCTGTTGTGTTCTGCTGCCTTTCCTATCCTCTGGGTTATGTTTAAGTTTAGGATTAAGTCTACATTTAGGGCTAGATTAAGGGCTAGGGTTTCTGTTAGGGTAAAGGCTAGGACCAGGTCAAGAGCTAAGATCAGGTCTAGGGTTAATGTTAAAAATAGTTTTAGGGTTAGGTTATTTCTAGGTGTAGTGTAAGAGTTAGGTTTAGGTTAAAGGTCAGCTTAAGGGCTAGGGTTATTATTAGGGTCAGGGTCAGGTCAGGGTTAGCATTTGGTTTATTTAAAGGTTTAGGGTTATGGCTCAAATTAGCATTAGAGTTAGGTTTAGGATTAGGGTAATGGATAGGTTTTAGTTTAGGTTTCAGTTAATGTTTAGGGTAATGAATGAGTTAGCTTTAGCAATCGGGTTAGAGTTACCATTAGGTTTAGGGTTATGTTTAGTGTAATGGATAGGTTTAGAGCTAGGGTTGGGGCTAGGATATGGTTTGGATTAGTCTAGAATTAGGGTTAGGTTTAGGAATAGGGCTAGGGTGTGATTTGGGGTAAGTTTTAGGGCTAGGATTGTAGTTAGTCTTAGTGCTAGGGTTAGAGTTAGGGTTAGGGTTAGGGATGTTTTTGCATGCTTCAGCTTTGGGAAACTTTCAAAAGGAAGAAACCAGAGTCCCCTCATAGAACTGATTGAGTGTTTGTAGTTTAAGCAGCGAGCACCAACCCTGTTTGACTTCAAGTTCCTTTTCCATTTACGTGTATAGATCAAAATGAAGGAAACCTTAAAATACAAACTGTTCCTGACAGCAAACCATTGAAGGGATAAGGCCCAAACCTGGGGAAAATAGTAAGGCTAGGTAAAAAAAAACAAATTATGCCAAGTATCAAATGAATTTGAACAAAACTCACTCTAACACTAGATCTAACCAAACCCTAAACTAATTCTAACCTGTTTAGAGTACCTATGATCATAGAAGTCCCAAAATTGGGGAGCCTAGCAGTGCAACTTAACAGATGAATCTTGGGCAGAATCAAAGAAATTTGATGAAAATTCGAAGAGGTATGTTAGTACATTCATATTTTTCTGTTTTTTTTTTTTTTTTTTCCTTAAAGTGCTCATGGATAAATTGTTTTTCATGCTTCAGCTTAAGGTACTTTCACAAAGAAAAACCAAAGAGTGCCTTCAGAAAGCTGACTGAGTGTGTGAAGATTCATGCAGCTAGCACCAACACTGTTTTATTTCTAGCTCCATTGCATTCACACCTATAGGCCGTAATGAAGTGAAACCTAAAAATTCAAACTGTTCCTGACACTGAACCATTGAAACTTGAAGGCCCAAATTGGGGAGCCTACTAAGGCTAGGTCAAGGATGAATCCTGTAAAGTATCAAAGTAATCCAACCAAAAACTATTTGAAACACTTTCAGTACATGGGTATTCTGCTTGCTCCTAAAACACTCAGAGATAAAGCTGTTACTTTTTACTTCATCTTAGGGCTACTTCCATGGCAAACACCAGATTATGCTCACTGAAAATTGATGGAGTATGTGAAGTTTCAAGCAGCTAGCCAAAACAATGTTTGATTAACAGCTGAATTTCCATTCACACCTATAGGGCAAAAAGAAGGGAAAAATGAAAAATGAAACTGTTCCTGAGGGCAAGTCCTTTATGTAGAAGGCCCAAACATTTGGAGTATAGTCAAAATAGGAAAAAAAATGTATCCTGCACAGTATCATAGAAATTTGAAAGTAAAATTAACCTTAACCTGTTTAGAGTCCCTTTGATCCTAGAATTCCCACACTTGGGGAGCCAAGTTGAGTAAGCTAACAGATGAATCTTTCACACTATCAAAGAAATCTGACCAAATAATTGGGGAGGTAGGTCAGTACATGCTTATTTTCCTGTTTTATCCTAAAGTGCTTTCACATAAAGTTGCTTTGCATACTTCAGCT
Organism: Marmota marmota marmota; assembly: GCF_001458135.2. NCBI lineage: Eukaryota > Metazoa > Chordata > Mammalia > Rodentia > Sciuridae > Marmota > Marmota marmota. Next base: position 1,230,632 of record NW_026002436.1, on the reverse strand, counting down.
TAGGGCTACTTTTACAAGAAATAAACCAGAGAATGCCCATAGAAAACTGATTGAGTGTGTGAGGTTTGAAGTCGCTAGCACCAACTCTGTTGGATTTCAAGCTCCATTTCCATTTACATACATAGGTCAAAATGAAATGAAAACGTAAAATACAAACTGTTCAGGAGAGCAAACCCTTGACCCAAGAAGCCCACACCTAAAGAATATAGTAAGGCTAGGTAAAAGTTGAATCCTGCCTATTATCCAAGAAATTTGAACAAAACTAAATCTATCAAACACTAGCTGTAACCCTAGCTCTAATCTAATACTAAATCTAACCTAACCTGTTTAGAAAACCGTTGATCAGAGTAGCCCCCAAATAAAGGAGCCCAGTGGGGCAAGATAACAGATGAATCCTGTGCAGTATCAAAGAAATCTGACCAAATAATTGGGGGAGGTATTTCATTATGTGCATATTTCCCTGCTTTCTCCTAATGTGCTGTTGGATAAATTATATTTTCATGCTTCAGTTTAAGGTACATTCACAAGGTACAACCAGAGAGTGCCCACAGAGAGCTGATTGAGTGTGTGAAGATTCAAGCAGCTACTACTGACTGTTTGGTTTCCAGCCCCATTTTCATTTATGTCTATAGGCCACAATAAAATGAAACCTAAAACTTTAAACTGTTCCTGACAGGGAACTGGCAAACCTTGAAAACCCAAATATGGGGATCCTACTAAGACTAGAAAAATGATTAATCCTGGACAATATCAAAGTAATCCATGCCAAAAAATTGAAGCTTGCACCTAAAGTGCTGACAGAAAAAGCTGTTTCTTTCTAATTCAGCTTTAGGCTACTACCACAAGAAACAAATGAGAGAATGTGCACTGAGAACTGATTGAGTGTGTGAAGATTCAAGCAGCTAACAAAAACCCTGTTTGAGTCCAGCTCCATTTCCATTCACCCCCATAGGGCAAAATGTAGTGAAAGATAAAAATTAAAACTGCTTCTGAGAGCAAACCCTTTTACCTAGGAGGCCCAAACATGGGGAGCATACTAAGAATAGGAAAAAGGTGAATGCTGCCCAGTATCCAATAAATTGAAAAAAAGAAAAATTACTCTAACCCTAAAACTAGTTATAACACTTGCCCTAACTCTAACCATAACCCTAAGCCTAACCTGTTAAGAGAACCTTTTATCAAATAAGTTTTAATCTTAGGGAGACAAGTGGGGAAGGTTACAGATGAATCCTACACAGTATCAAAGAAATCTGACCAAATAATTGCAGGAGGTATTTCAGTACATGCATACTGCCATCTTTTCTCCTAAAGTGCTCTTGAATAAAGTTGTTTTGCATGCTTCATCTTATGGCTACTTTTACAAAGAAGAAACCAGAGAGTGCCCACAGACAACTGATTGAGAATGAAGTTTCAACCAGCTTGCACCAACCCTCTGATTTCCAGCTTCATTTGCATTTACCCATATAGGTCAAAATATAGTGAGACATTAAAAACAAACTATTCCAAACAGTGAACCATTAAACCAAGAATGCCCAAAACTGGGGTACATAGTAAGGATAGAAATTTGAACAAAACAAACTCTAACCTAACAGTAGCTCTAAAGCTAGCCCAAACCCTAACCATAACACTAACGCTTACCTGTTTAGAGAACCATTGATCTTAGAAGTGCCAACCTTGGGGAGCCTAGTGGAGCAAGCTAAAAGATTAATACTGTGCAGTATCAAAGAAATCTGATCAAATGGTTGGGAGAAGTATTTCAGTACATACATGTTTCTCTGTTTCCTTATTAAGGGCTCTCAGATACAGTTTCTTTTGCATGCTTCATTTTGGCCTATCTTCAAAAGAAAGAAACCATAGAGTGCCCATTGAGAACTGATTGTGTGAAGTTTCAAGCACCTCTGGCGAACCCTGTTTGATTTCCAGCTCAATTTTCATTCACATCAATAAGCCATAATGAATGTAAACCTTAAAATACAAACTGTTCCTGACAGTGAACTATTGAACCGAGAAGGCCCAAACATGTGGAGCATAGTAAGGCTAAGTAAAAATTTAATCCTGCCCAGTATCATAGAAATTTGAAGAAAACTAGGGCCCCATGGGTGCTCTCATCTCAGATGGAAGGCTCAGCTGTGCAGTTTCTCTGGGTGCAGATAGCAGTCTCAGCCGCATGGGCGCTCACTGCGCAGACGAAAGGCAGCACAGACCACAGAGACTTTGCTTGAGAATCACCAGAAGGAGCTCTGGACACAGCACAAGGTCACTCCAGAACCACCCACTTCACCAAACACCATACATGGGTAATAGATGGAATCCATCTTTCAAAACCTTACTCGACATCTATCACTGGGTGTGGCTACCAGCTCAGTTCTGAAGCTTATCAGGTAAGCAGTTTCCAACTCTCCTGCCTTCAGCTGTGATAACACAAGATTTTTCTCACAAGCTTTTGGGGATGTAGCTATCAATGAGGAACAGCAACTGTACAGGGACCTGGTTTCCAATTCAGAGACTAAGAGTAGGAAGGCTCCAGGAAGAAGCTCAAGCTCTCTCACCCTGGCTACCTCCACCACCCTGAGCACAGAGACTCAAGCTAGGAATACACAACTCCACCTACTGCAGGAAAAGAAAACAGAGTTATGAGAGCCTTTTTTTCTTTCTTACTTTTCTTTTCTTGCTCTTCTCATCCATTCTCCTCTACTCTTCCCCTCTGGTCCTCACAACGTCAACCTATGTGAAACCAATTACTCTCCATGAAATTGGACTTTAAGAACTGAATCACTAGAGTAGCATAATATAGAGGAATTACATAGGCCCCACCTTACCACCTCTTTATTTGCTCTTATTTTCTTTCTCCCTCTATTTACTTGTTATTTTTTCTTCTTTTTTCTTTCTCCCTTTATCCCACTTTCAGCCTCCTAACTTTTACTATTTATATATAGGGTAATTTTATGAATACAGATAAGGAGTTTGAATTTATACCTTCTTCCATAAATTCCCCCTGTCTATTCATTAGAGTTCTCCTTCAAAGTTGCTAAGTTAGATTAATCACACACCCTCATTCCTTTCCCCCTTAACATAGTATCCTACCCATGACCCTCAGTTCTCTATACACTGCCAGAAATGGTATGCCTTTTATGAAACTAATGACTATATACTAAGTAATGATTGAAGCTAACATCTGTAGACACAGAGTCTAAATATAAATGTATTTATAATGGTTAGGTTTAGGCTTCGGGTTAGGGTTAGATTTAGAGTTAGGTTTTGATCTATGGTTAGGGTTAGGGCTAAGGATAGGGCAAGGGTTAGGACTAGGGTTTGGGTTAGGTTTAGGAATATGGTAAGGAATTGGGTTAGAACTAGGAATAGGGCTAGTATGAGTGTTAGAGATAATCTTAGGGCTTTGGTTAGGGTTAGGGTTAGGGATAGTGCTAAATTAGGGCTAGTGTTCATATTAGGTTTAGGCCTTGGGTTAGGGTTAGAGTTAGGAATACGTTTAGGTTAAGGTATTGGGTTATACCTAGGCTGAGGGGTAGGGCAAGGGTTAGTATTAGGGTTAGGTCTAGGGTTTAGGTTTAGGGATTAAAGCTAGATTTAGGGCTAGTAATAGGGCTAATGTTTGTGTTAGGGTTAGGGGTAGTATTAGGGCTAGGGCTAATGTCAGGTCTAGGGTTACAGGTAGCGATAGATTTAGTGTTAGGTTTATGGCTTGGTCCAGTGTATGGGTTAGGTTTATACTAAGGGTCAGTTTTAGAACGAGGGTTATTATTAGGGTCAGCATCAAGTTGAGGGTTTGAGTTAAGTTAGGGTTTAGGTTTAGGACTTGAATTATCATTAGGGTTTAGGATTAAGGTAATGAAAGTGTTAGGTTTAGGGTTTCGGTGTGGTTTAGTGTAATGGATAGGGTTAGGGTTAGTCCTAGGGTTAGCATAAGAGTTATTATTAGGGTAATGAATAGGGTTAGACCTAAGATTAGAGGCAGGGTTGTGTATAGGATTAGGGCTTTTGTTTGGATTAGGGTTAGGATTAAGGTGTGGTTTAGTGTAATGGATAGGTTAGGTCTAGGGTTAGCATAATGTGTTATCATCAGGGTAATGGATAGGGTTAGACCTAAGATTAGGGGTAGGGTTATGTATAGGATTAGGGCTTTTGTTTGGGTTATGATTAGATTTACGTTTAGGGTTAAAGCTAGGTTTAGCGGCTGGGGATGTGGCTCAAGAAGTAGCGTGTTTTCTGGCATATACAGTGCATTGGGTTTTATCCTCAACACTACATACAAATAAAATAAAGATGTTGTGTCCACCGAAAAGTAAAAAAATAAATCTTAAAAATAGGCTAGGTTTTGGGTTATGTTAGGGCTAGTGTTAAGGCTACAGCTAATGTATTAAGTAGCGATAGGATTAGAGCTAGTGATAGGGTCAGGATTAGGCCTAAGTCTACTGTTAGGGTTAAGTTTCTGGTTATCATGATGTTTAGAGCTAGGTTTAATATTAGGGTCAGAGTCAGAGTCCAGATTAGTTTTCAGGTTAGTTTTAGGATTTGAATTAGAGATAGGTTTAGGGTAGGTGTAGGGCTAGTGTTTGGTTTAGGTTAAGTGTAAGGGTTAGGGTTATGATTCAGTTTTGTTTTAGGGCTAGGGGTAGAGTTAGCACTAGTTTTAGGATTAATTTTAGGATTAGGGCTAGTGTTATTGTGAGGTTTAGGCTTAGGTTTAGGGTTAGATTTAGAGTTAGGGTTAGATCTAGGCTTTGAGCTAGTGGTAAGGTTAGGGCTAGGGTTAGGGCTAAGTTTAGGGCTAGGTATAGGGTGATGGTAAGGGAAAGGTTTAGAACTAGGTATAAGGCTAGCATGAGAGTTTGAGTTATTCTTGTGGTTGGGTTAGGGATGAGTTTGGGATAAGGCTAAATTAAGGCTGGTATTAGGACTAGGGTTAGTGTTAGGGTAGGCGTAGATTTAGGGCTAGGGTTAGTGATAGAGTTAGGGTTAGGGTTAGGTTTAGGTTCAGGGATGGGATTATAACTACTTTTAGGACTAGAGTGAGGATTAGATTTAGGGTTATGGTGAGGGATAGGTTTATGATTAAGGTGAAGTATATGGCTAGAATATGGGCTAAGATTTGTGTTAGGATTTGTACTAGGATTAGAGCTAGAGCTAATGTCAGGTCTAGGGTTACAGGTAGGGAGAGTTTTAGGGTTAGGTTTATAGCCAGTTCTATTGTAAGGGTCAGGTTTCTTGTTAGGGTCAGGTTTAGAACTATGGGTATTATTAGGGTCAGGGTCAGGGTTAGGGTTTTTATTAGAGTAAGGTTTAGGGATAAGGCTCGAGTTATCATTATGGTTAGGGATAGGTTAATGATAGATTTAGGTTTAGAGTTCAGGTTATGTGTAGGGTAATGGAGAGGGTTAGGGTTAAGAATAGGATTAGGGTTCGGCCTAGTGTTAGCAGAAGTGTTAGGGTTATCATTAGAGTAATGGATAGGCTTAGACCTAGTCACAGGGCTAGTGTTATGCTTAGTATTAGGGCTAAGGTTAGTGTTATGGTTAGCTTTAGGGTTAAAGCTAGGGTATGGCTTGGGTTAGGGCTAGGTTTTGCAATAGGTTAGGGCTATGACAAATGTAAGAAATTTGCTATGATAGGGTTAGTTTTAGGGTTATTGTTAGACCTAAGTATAATTTTAGGGTTAGATTTAGGGTTAGGGTGATGTTTAGAGCTAGAGTTAGTGTTGGTGTCAGGGTCAGTGTACAGTTTAGTGTTATGGTTAATGTGAAAGCCAGTGTTAGGACAAGGGTTAAGATTAGGCGAAAGGTTAGTTTTTGGCTTTAGGCTAAGTGTTATTATTAGGGCTAGGTCTAGGTTTTTCTTTAGGTCTAGGCATAGAGTTATGGATAGATTAGGATTAGGTTTAGGTCTAGGGCTAGTGATAGGGCTAGGTTTAGGTATGAGTTTACCATCAATGCTACTATCAGGGTTCGGTTTAGGGTTAGGTTCAGTTTTAGACCTATGATTACTGTTTGGGTCAGAATAAGGGTCAGGGTGAGGTTTAGGGTTTGGTTTATGGTTAGAGCTAGAATGAGGACTAGGGTTAGTGTTTGGTTTACATTAAGGATTAGGTCTAACCTAATCCTAATCCTAATACTTAACCTAACCCAAACCCTAACACTATGTAGTAGGGTTATGTTTTGTGTTAGGTTAAGGATTAGGATTAGGATTACGATTAGGATTAGCATTAGGTTTAGGGTTTGGCATAGGGTAAGGGATAGGGTTAGCGCTAGTATTAGGACTAGGGTTGGGGTTAAAGCTAGGTTTATGGCTCGGATTAGGGCTAGTTTCTGTGTTAGGATTAAGGGTAGGTTTAGAGCAATGACTAATGTAAGAACGATGGTTTTTAGGGTTAGTTTTAGGGTGATGGTTAGGGGTTAAAACTCTAGTGTTAGGATTAGGTTTAAGGTTAGGGTGAAATTTAGAGCTGTGCTAGTGTTAGGTTAATATTCAGGGTCAGGTTTACTTTTAGGGTTAGGGTTAGGACTCGAATTAAGCCTAGCGGTATTGTAAGGGTTTGTTTTAGGGTTAGGGTGGTGTTTAGAGCTAGGGTGAGTGTTAGGATGTGAGTCAGAGTTAGGGTTAGTATCAAGGTAATATTAGGACTCGAATTAGGGCTAGGGTTAGGGTTGGTGTAGTGTTAAGGTTTGGTTTAAGTTAAGGTTTAGGGTTAGGGCTATTGCTTGGGTTTGTTTTACTTTAAGGGTTAGGGTTAGTACTATTTTTATGATTAGCATTAGGGCTAGGGCTAGTGTTAATGTTAGGCTTAGGCTTAGGCTTAGGGTTAGATTTAGAGTTAGGGTTAGATCTATGGTTAGGAATAGGAATAGAGATTAGGCAGTGGTTATTGCTAGGTTTAGAGTTATGGTCAAGTTTCGAGCTAGGTGTATTATTAGAGTCAGGGTCTGGGTCAGACATTTGGGATAGGTTAAGATTTAAAGTTAGGGCTTGAATTATCTCTATGGTTTGTGTTAGTTTAATTATAGGTGAGGTTTAAGGTTTAGGTTTGGTTTAGAATAATGCATAGGTTTAGGATTAGGGATAGGGTTAAATTTAGGCCTAGGTTTATGGTTAAGGCCATGGATAGGGTTAGCGATATGGTTAGGGCTAGAGTTATGATTTTGATTAGGGCTAGGTTCAGGATTAGGTTTAGGGTTAAAACTCGGGTTAGGGCTTGGTTTTGGGCTAGGTTTGGGGTTAACTTAGTGCTAGGGTTAGGGTTAAGGCTAATGTAAGTACCAGGTTAAAATTAGCATTAAATTTAGGGTTAGGGTTAGTGCTAGGTCTAGTGTTAGGTTTAGGCTTAGGGTTAGGGTGATGTTTAGATTAGGGTTAGTATTATGGTCCCAGTCAGGGTCAGTGTTAGTTCTAGTTTTCAGCTTAAAACTAGAATTAGAGCTAAGGTTAAGGTTAGGGTTAAGGTTTGGTTTAGGTTAAGGGTTAGGTTTAGGGCTATGGCTCGGTTTTTGTTTTAGGACAAGTGTTAGATTTAGAGTTGGGGTTAGGTTTAGGATTTGGTTTTGATTTAGAGTTAAAATTAGATCTAGGTTAGGGCTAGAGCTAATGATAGGGCTAGGGTTAGGACTAGGGTTAGGGCTAGGATTAGGGTTCCGGTAAGGAGTAGGGTTCAAATTAGGGATTGGGCTAGGGTGGGAGTTAGATTTAGTCTTAGTGCTAGGGTTAGGGCTATGGTTAGGAATAGGACTAAATTAGGGCTAAGATTACGGCTAGTGTTAATTTTGGGGTTAGGCCTAAAGTTAGGTTTAGGTTCAGGATTAAGGCTAGGTTTAGGGCTAGGATAAGGGCTGGGGTTTCTGTTAGGTTTAAGACTAGGATTAGAGCTATGGCTAATGTCAGGTCTGAGGTTATTGTTGGTGATAGTTTTAGGATCAGGGTTATGTCTAGGTCTAGTGTAAGGGTTAGTTTTAATGTAAATTCAGCCTTAGAGCTAGGAGACTTATTAGGGTCATGATCATTGTTAGAGTTTGCTTGAGGTTAGGGTTTATGGTTAGGGCTTGAGTTAGCACTAGGGTGTGGGTTAGGTACTGATAGGGTTTTGTTTATAGTTTACATTAGGTTTAGGGTAATTGATAAGGTTAGGGTTAGTGATAGGGATAAGATTAGGCCTAGGGTTCACATGAATGTATGGGTTATGTTAATAAAAAATGGATGGAATTAGAGCTAAGTTTAGGGCTAGGTTTATGGTTAGTAATAGGTCTTGAATTAGGGTTAGGGTTAGGGTTAAAACTAGGTTTAGGCTTAGGTTTATGTTTAGCAAAAGGATTAGGTTTTGAGCTAGGGTTAGGGTTAGGGTGAGGGTTAGGTTTAGGGTTACTTCTAGGGATAAGATTATAGTACTCATAGGCTTAGGGATAGGGTTAAGGTTAGGGTAATGTATACAATTATATGTAGATTTAGGACTATGTTTAAAGTGAGATTGAGGTTTAGGCTTAGAGCTAGGGCTATGGTTATGTTTAGGTTTATAGTAATGGTTAGGGTTTGAGCTAGGGTTAGGTCTATGGCAAGTGTGAGATTTAAGGTTAGGTCTAGGGTTAGTTTTCCAGTTATATTTAGGTTTAGCATTAAGCCTAGAATTATCAATAAGTTTATGTTTAGGTTTAGAGTAATTGGTAGGTTTAGAGCTAGGTTTAAGGCTAGGATTGAGGTTAGGATTAGGGCTAGTGTCATGGTTAGGTTGAGGGATAGGTTTAGGTTTATGTTTAGAATAATGTTAAGGCTTTGAGCTAGAATTAGGTCTAAGGCGATAGTTAGGTTAGGGTTAGGGCTAGGGTTAGGGTTAGGGTTATGCTTAAGGCTTGATTTAGGCTTAGGATTAGCTGTAGGTTTTGTGTTAGGTTTAGGGCTAGGGTTATGGCTATGGGTAATGTAAGAGCTAGGGTTATGTTGAGGGCTAGTTTTAGGGTTAGTGTTATGGCTAGGTCTAGTGTTAGGTTTATATTTTCGGTAGGGTCAGCTTTAGAGACAGGTTTACTCTAAAGGCAGAGTCAGTGTTTGGGTTAGAGTTAGTGTTAGGGTTACAGCCAGAATTAGGACTATGTTTAGGTCTAGGTTTAGGTTACTGTTATTGTTAGGGCTAGGACTAGGTTTATGTTTAGGTCTAGGGGTAGAGTTAAGGCTATATTTAGGATTTGATTTAGGTCTAGGGCTAGTGTTAGTGTTTGGTCTAGGGTTAGGGTCAGTTTTAGACCTAGGGTTAGGGTCCAAATAAGGGTCAGGGTTAGCATTAGAGTTTGGGATAGGGTTAGAGCTAGAATGATGGCTAGGTTTAAGACTATTAATAGGGTTAGAGTTTTGTTTAACCTAAGAATTAGAGATAGGTCTAGGGTTACCATTAGGGTTAGGGTTTTTCTTAGGTTAAGGGATAGCCTTAGAGCTAAGGTTAATGCTAGAGTTACGGTTAGGGTAAGGGTTAAATATAAATAAATTTTGAGCTTGGATTAGGGCTAGTTTCTGTATTAGGATTAGGGCTAGATTTTACATTGGCTAACGTAAGAGCCAGGGTTACAATCAGGGTTTGTTTTAGGGTTAGAATTAGGGGTAGGTCTAGTGTTAGGTTTAGGTTTAAAGTTAGGGTAATATTTAGAAGTAGGGTTATTGTTAGGGTATGAGAAAGCTTCAAAGTTAGTTTTAGAGTTAGGATTAGCACTCAAATATGGGCTGAGGTTACTGTTCAGTTTAAGGTGAGGACTGTGTTTAGAGCTAGGGTGACTGTTAGGATATCAGTCAGGTCAGGGTTTGCTTTAAGTTTAGGGATATGACTTGAATTAGGGCTAGCGTTACTTTTAGGGTTTGGTTTAAGTTTAGGGTGGCCTTTAGAGATAGGGTCAGTTTTAAGATATGAGTCATGGTCAGGGTAAGTATTAAGGTTAGGTTTAGGACACGAATTAGGGCTAGGGTTAAGTCTAGGTGTACTGTTAGGGTTTGGTTTAAGTTAAGGTTTAGTGTTAGGGCTGTTGCTCAGTTTTGTTTTAAGTCCTAGGTTTAGGGTCTGAGCTAGTTATAAGATTATCATTAGGGTTAGGGCTAGTATTAGTGTTAGGCTTAGGCTTTGGGTTAGGGTTAGATTTGGATTTAGCATTAGATCTAGGATTAGGGCTAAGTTTAACTATAGGGACAGGGTCAGGGCTAGGGTTATGGTTACAGTAACAGATAGGGTTAGAACTAGGGCTAGGACTAGGGTGAGAGTTAGAGTTAATCTTAGGCCTAGGGTTTTGGTTAGTTTTAGTGATAGGGCTAAGTTAGGGCTAGGATTAGGGCAAGAGTTAGAGTTAGTCTTAGGCCTAGGGTTTTGGTTAGTTTTAGGGATAGGGCTAAGTTAGGGCTAGGATTAGGCTAGGGTTAGTGTTCAGCTTAGGCCTAGTGTTAGGGCTAGGGTTATAGCTAATTTTAGGGCACAGTATGTTTTTATAGCTAGGTTTAGAGGTAGGGTGAGGGTTAGAATTTTGTTTAGGACTAGGGTTAGGGTTAGGGTTATTATTAAGACTAAGTTTAGGGCTAGGATGAGGCCTAGGAATACATGTAGGGTTAGGTCTAGAATTAGGGCTAGGGCTTATGTCAGGACTAGTGTTACAGTTTTGGGTAGATTTAGGGTTAAGTTTGTGTCTAGGTCTAGTATAATTTTTAGGCTTAGGGTAAGGGTCAGATTTAGAGCTAGGTGTATTTTTAGGGTCAGGATCAGGGTTAGGGTTTGTTTTAGGTTAAGGTTTAGGGATAGTGCTAAAATGAGCATTAGGTTTAGGGTTAGGGTTAGGGCAGTTGATTGTGATACGTTAAAGTTTCAGGGAAGTTTTAGGGCAATGTAGAGCTTTACGGTTAGCAAAAGGTTTAGGGTTATGCCTAGATTTAGCATTAGGATTAGGGTTATCATAAGGAAAATTTATAGGGTTAGAGCTGTGGTTAGGGCTAGGGTTAGGTTAGGATTAGGGCTAGAGTTAGGTTAGGTTTTGTGTTAGGGCTAGTAACCATAGCTTAGGGTAGGGTTAGCGTTCAATTTAAGGTAAAGGTTAGGTTTTGTGCTAGGGTTAGGTCTAGGACGAGGGTTAGGATTAGTGTTATTGTCAGTGTTAGGTTCAGGGTTAGGGGTAGGATTTTCATTATGGTTAGCATTAGGTTTAGGGTAATAGATTGGGTTAGATATAAGGTTAGCTTTATGGCTAGTTTTTTGTGTTAGGGTTATACATAATTCTAGTGTTAGTTTTAAGTTTTTGTTTAGGATAAGGTTTAGAACTAGGGTTTGTGTTAGGTTAAGCATCATTGTTCGGGCTAGCATTGGGTTTTGTTCAGGGTTGGAAATTAGAACTAGGTTTAAGTCTAGGGATAGGGTTAGTCTTTGCTTTAGGTTAATGGTTATTTTAGGGTTAAGGCTAGGTTTTTGTTTAGGAATAGGGCTAGAGTTATGGCTATATTTAGGATTAAGTTTAGGTCTAGTGCTAGTGTTATGGTTAGTTTTAGGTATAGGTTTGCTGGTAGGGCTAGTGTTAGGGTTTGGTTTTGTGTTAAGTTCAGGCTTTGACCTATTGTTAGTGTTAGGGTCAGAATAAAGTAAGTGTTAGGCTTAGGCTCTGGGTTAGGGTTAGAGACAGAATTAGGGCTAGGGTTAGGACTAGTAATTGAGTTAGGGTTTGGGGTAAGCTAAGGGTTAGGTTTAGAACTAGGGTAGCATTACGGTGAGAGTTTGGCTTAGGGTAAGGAATATATTTAGAGCTAGGGTTTGGGTTAGTGTTAGTGTTAAGGTTAGGGTTAGTGTTAAAGCTAGAGTTGAGGATCAGATTAGTGCTAGGTATTGTGTTAGGGTTAAGGCTCTGACTAATGTAAGAACTAACTTTACATTTAGAGAGAGTTTTAGGTTTAGGATTAGGGCTAGGTCTAGTGTTTGGGTTAGGTTTAGGGTTAGGGTGATTTTTAGAGTAGGTTTAGTTTTAGGGTCAGAGTCAAGGTCAGAATTAGTTGTAGGGATAGGGTTAGGACTAGGTGTAGCATTAGGGTTTCATGTAGGTTAAGGGTTAGGATTAGGGCTATAGCTCAGGTTTGTTTGTGGGCTATGGCTAGGGTTAGGGCTAGTTTTCTAATTAGAATTAGGTTTAGGGCTAGTGTTAGGGTGAGGTTTAGGTTTAAAATTAAGGTTAGATTTAGAGTTAGGGTTAGTTCCAGGTTTAGGACTATGACTAGGTTTAGGGCTAAGGTTAGGGCTAGTGTTAGGGTTAGGCAATAGATAAGGTTGGTACTAGAAATAGGTCTTGGGCTACAGTTAGGTTTAGTCTTAGGGCTAAGGTTAGAGTTAGGGTTACAGTTAGCAATAAATTAGGGCTAGGATTTGAGCTATGGTTAGTGTTAGGATTAGGCCTAGAGTTAGGGCTAGGTTTAGTGTTAGTGATAGTGTTAGGGTTAGGGATAGGGGAAAGGATGTGTTTATACCTAAGTTCAGAACTAGGGCGAGGGTTGAAATTAGGGTTTGGGCTAGGGTTAGGGTTCGGGTTAGTGTTAAGGCTAGGTTTAGGGCTAGGATGAGGGCTCTGTTTGTGTTCGTTTTTTTTAGGGTTAGGTTTAGGGCGAGGTCTAGTGTTAGAATTAGGTTTAGGGATAGGGTGATGTGTGAGCTAGGGTTAGTGTTAAAGTCGGAGTCAGTGTTAGTGTTAGTTCTAGAGTTAGGGTTAGGTCTCAAATTAGGTCTAGGGTTAGGACTATGTGTAGGGTTAGGTTTTGGTTTAGGTTGAGGTTTAGAGTCAGTGCTATGGCTCAGTTTTGCTTGAGGGCTAGGGCTAGGGTTAGGGCTAATTTTCAAATTAGCATTAGGGTTAGAGTTAGTGTTAGAGTGTGGTTTAGGCTTAGGTTTAGGGTTATGTTTAGAGGTAGGGTTAGATCTAGGTATAGGGCTACAGTGAAGGTTAGGTCTAGGGTTTGAATTATCATAAGGGATAGGGTAAGAACTAGGGCTAGTGCTAGGGCGAGAGTTAGAGTTAGTCTTAGTGTTAGGTTTAGATATAGGGTTAGAATTATGGCTTAATTAGGGCTAGGATTAGAGCTAGGGTTAGTATTAAGGCTGAGCCTAGGTTTATGGCTAGGCTTATGGTTATGCTTATGGATCAATATGATGTTATGGCTAGCTTTAGAACTAGGGCAAGGGTTAAAGTTAAGTTTAGTTCTATGGTTAGTTAGGGTTAGGTTTAGGATTAAGTCTAAGATTATGGCTAGGATTCGGGCTAGATTTTGTTCTAGTCTTAGGGCTTCATTAGTGCTAGGGCTAATGTCAGGTCTAGGTTATGGTTAGAGATAGTTTTAGGGTTGAGCTTATTAGTGTTAGGATTAGGTTTATGGATATGGTTAGTTTTAGGGATCAGGTAGGTTTATGGTAATGTATAGTTTAGGGATAGGAACAGGTTTAGGGTTATCCTAGGGTTAGCATTAGAGTTAGGATTAGGATTAGGGTAATGGATAGGGTTACAGCTGGGGTTAGGGCTAGTTTTATGGTTAGAATTAAGGCTAGGGTTAGGGTTAGGTTTTGGGTAATGGCAAGGGTTAGGGTTATGGTTAGGTTTAGGGTAAGTGTTAGGGCTAGAATTAGGTTTTTGTTTAGGGTTAAAGTTAGTGTTAAGGCTCCAATTAGATATAGGTTTTGGGTTAGGTTAGGGCTAGATTTAGGGCTTCAGCTAATTATGAACTAAGGTTATGATTAGAACTCATTTTAGGGTTAGGGTTAGGGCTAGGTATAGTGTTAGGTTTAGGTTTAGGTTTAGGTTTTGAGTGATGTTTAGAGCTAGTGTTAGTGTTAAGGTCAGAGTCAGGGTCAGGGTATGTTTTAGAGTTAGGGATAGGACTCGAATTAGAGCTAGGTTTAGGGCTAGGTGTAGGCTTAGGGTTTGGTTTATGTTAAAGGTTATTGTTAGGGTTATGGCTTGGTTGTTTTCTAGGGCTAGGGCTAGGTTAAGGCTAGTTTTATGATTAGCATTAATATTTCGGCTTGTGTTAGTGAGAGGTTTAGCTTAGGATTAGGGTTTGATTTAGAGTTAGGCTTAGATATAGGATAAGGGCTAGAGCAAGTCTTAGGGCTAATCTAAAGGCAAGTCATAGGAATATGATAAGGGATAGTGTTACAACTAGAAATATGACTAGGGCGAGAGTTAGAGTTAGTCTTAGGGCTAGGGTTAGGTTGGGTTTAGGGGTAAATTAAGGCTAGGATTACATCAGGCATTTGTATTAGGGTTAGGCCTAGTTTTAGACTTAGGTTTAGGTTTGGGGATAGGGTTAGTTTTAGAGGAAGGGATGGGGTTAGAGCTAGTTTTAGAGCTAGCTCGAAGGTTAGAATTTTGGTTAGGGCAAGGATTATGGTTTGGTTCATTAATAAGGCTAGGTTTAGGGCTAGGATGAGGGCTAGGGTTTGTTTTAGGGTTATGGCAAGAATTAGGGCTAGGGCTAGTGTCAGGTCTAGGCTTACATTAGGGATAGATTGAGGGTTAGATTTATGGCTAGGTCTAGTGTAAGGGTTAGGTTTAGGGTAAGGGTCAGGTTTAGATCTAGGGGTATTATTACAGTTAGAATTAGTTTTCAGGTTTGGTTTAGGTTAGGGTTTATATTTAGAGCTTGAATTAGCATTAGGGTTTGGTTAGGGTAATGATAGGTTTAGGTTTAGGGTTCATGTTAGGTGTAGGGTAATTTATAGGGTTAGAGTTAGCAAAAGGGTTAGGGTTAGGCCTAGGGTTATGTTTGTGTTAGAATTAAAGCTAGATTTGGGGTTTGGATGAGGGCTAGATTTTCTGTTAGGGTTAGGTCAAGTTTTAGAGATAGTGATAATGTCAGGTTTAGGGTTACAGCTATGGATAGTTATATGGTTAGGTTCATGGCTAGGTCTACTATTAGGTTTAGGGTAAGGCCCAGGATAAGGGTAAGGTGTATTTTTAGGGTCAGGGTCAGAATTCGGTTTTGTGTTAGGTTAATTATTAGGATTACGACTCAAATTAGCATCAGGTTCAAATTAGGGTTAGGTTAAAGGATAGGTTTAGCTTTAGGATTTAGGTTAAGATTAGGGTAATTGGTAGGGTTAGGGTTAGTGATAGGGTTAGGGTTAGGGTTAGCTCTAGGGTTAGCATTTGGGTTAGTGTTATTGTTAGGGTAATGAATAGCACTAGAGCTAGGGTCAGGCCTAGGGTTTGGATAGAATTAGGGCTAGAGTTAGGGTTAGGGTTAGGGCTAGGGCTAGGGTTAGGGTTTGGTTTAGGTTTAGGGTACAGGTTATGTTTTGAGCTACGGTTAGAGCTAGGGTGGGGGTTAGGTTTAGGATTATGTCTAGGGTTAGATTTATTGTTAAGGTTTGATTTGGTGTTAGGGTTAGGGCTAAGGTTATCTTTAGAGTTAGGTTAATGGATAGCGTTAGATTTTGGGTTAGGTTTAGGGGTACTTATAGCTTTAGGGTTAGTGTTAAGGTTAGAGCTAAGTTTATCATTTGAGTTAGGGTAATGGATAGTGTTAGATGTCAGGTTAGGGTTAGGGGTAGTTTTAGGTTTAGGGTTAGTGTTAGGGTTTGGGCTAAGTTTAGTGTCAGAGTAAGGGTTAGGGTTTTATCTAGGGTTAAGCTACGATGAGGGTTAGTTTTGGGTTATGTCTAGTATTAAGTTTACAATTATGATTAGAGCTAGGTTTATCATTAGGGTTAAGGTTTGGATTAGGGTAATGGATAATTTCAGAATTGTATTAGGGCTAGTGTTAACATTATGATTAGGGCTAGGATTAGATTTAGGTTTAGTGATATTGCTAGGGTTATGTTTAGGGTTCGGTTTTGGGTTTTATCTAGGGTTACGTCTAAGGCAAGTGTTAAGGTTAGAATGAGGGTTAGGATTAGGATAAGGGATAAGGTTATGTTAGATTTAGGGTTATATTTTGGGCTAGATTTAGGCCTAGGATTAGGGCTAGGTTTTGTGTTACGTTTAGAGCTAGTTTTAGTGCTAAGGTAAAATAAGTGTTATGTTTTCGGTTATGGCTAGGTCTAATGTTACGTTTAGGTTTTGGTTAGGGTCAGTTTTATAGCTAGGGCTAGTGTTAGTGTCAGGGTTTGTGTTTGGATTTGGGTTAGGGTTAGGCTAGAGCCAGAATTAGAAATGGTTTTGTCTAGAGGTAAAATTAGTGTTTGGCTTAGGATAAGGATTATCATTAGAGCTAGGGTAGGTTTTTGTTTAGGTCTTAGCTAAAGATATGTCTAGATGTAGGATTGGGTTTAATCCAATGATAGTTTTAGGGTCAGGTTTAGATATAGGGTTGTGGGTAGGGCTATTGTTAGGGTTTCGTTTAGCTTCAGGGTCAGAATAAGTGTCAGGGTTAGGGTTAGGATTTGGGTTATGGTTATAATAAGAAAGAGGACTAGGGTTAGGACTAGTAATAGGGTTAGGGTTTGGGTTAGACTAAGGATTAATTTTAGGACTAGGGTTAGCACTAGGGTTGGGATTTGGCTAGGGTAAAGATAAGGTTAGAGCTTGGTTAGAGCTAGGGTTCGGGTTAGGGTTAGGGCTAGTGTTAGGGTTAGGGTTAGGGTGAAAGCTAGGTTTAGGTATCAGATTTGGGCTAGGTTTTGGTTAGCATTAGTTTTAAGATTATGGCTAGTGTATGACCTAGGTTTATGATTAGAACTAGTTTTAGAATTAGGGTTAGGACTAGGTCGAGTGTTAGAGTAAGTTTTAGGTTTAGGGTGATGTTTAGAGATTGGGTTAGTGTTAATGTCAGTGACAGGTTCAGAAGTAGTTTTAGGGTTAAGATTAGGACTCAAATTAGTTCTAGGCTTAGGGCTAGAGGTAAGGTTAGGGTTTGGTTTAGGTAAAAGTGTAGGGTTAGTGTTATGGTTCAGTTTTGTTTTAGGTCTAAGCCTATGGTTATGGCTTGTTTTAGGATTAGCATTAGGGTTAGGGCTAGTTTTAGGGTTAGGTTTAGGTGTAGAATTAGGGTTAGATTTAGTGTTAGGTTTAGATCTAGGATTAGAGCAAGGTTTAAGGTTAAGACTAGTGATCTTCTAGACTATGGCTAGGAATAAGGTTATGGTAAGCAATAGGGTTTGAATTAGGCCTAGGGCTAAGGCGGAGTAGTCTTGAAGCTAGGGTTAGGATTAAATTTAGAATCAGTGGTAGGGGTTTTTTTTAGGGTTATTCCTTGGGTTAAGGTTAGGGCTAGAGTTAGTGTTGGAGTTAAGTTTTGGGGTAGGTTTAGGGTAAGCAATGGGGTTATAACAAGGTTTAGGGTTAGGGAATGTGTTAGAATTAGGGTTAGTGTTATGATTAAGGCTATATTTTGGGCTAGGATGAGAGCTAGTGTTCGTGTTAGCGTTAGGGCTAGGATTAGGGCTAGGGCTAATGTCAGGGCAAGGGTTACAGTTACGAATATGTTTTGGGTTATGTTTATGTTTAGGTCTAGTGTAAGGGTTAGGTTTAGAGTAAGGGTGAAGTTTAGAGGTATGTGTGTTATTAGGGTCAGTGTACAGCTTTTTTATATAATTTATATTGTTGATTGTTCAAAACATTACATAGTTCTTGATATATCATATTTCACATTTTGATTCAAGTGGGTTATGAACTCCCATTTTTACCCCGTATACAGATTGCAGAAACACATCCGTTACACATCCACTGATTTACATATTGCCATACTAGTGTCTGTTGTGTTCTGCTGCCTTTCCTATCCTCTACTATCCCCCCTCCCCTCCCCTCCCCTCCCCTCTTCTCTCTCTTCCCCATCTAGTGTAATTCATTTTTCCCCCTTGTTTTTTTTCCCCTTTCCCCTCACTTCCTCTTGTATGTAATTTTGTATAACCATGAGGGTCTCCTTCCATTTCCATGCAATTTCCCTTCTCTCTCCCTTTCCCTCCCACCTCTCATCCCTGTTTAATGTTAATCTTCTTCTCATGCTCTTCATCCCTACTCTGTTCTTAGTTACTCTCCTTATATCAATGAAGACATTTGGCATTTGTTTTTATTAGGGATTGGCTAGCTTCACTTAGCATAATCTGCTCTAATGCCATCCATTTCCCTGTAAATTCTATGATTTTGTCATTTTTTAATGCAGAGTAATACTCCATTGTGTATAAATGCCACATTTTTTTTATCCATTCGTCTATTGAAGGGCATCTAGGTTGGTTCCACAGTCTTGCTATTGTGAATTGTGCTGCTATGAACATCGATGTAGCAGTGTCCCTGTAGCATGCTCTTTTTAGGTCTTTAGGGAATAGACCAAGAAGGGGAATAGCTGGGTCAAATGGTGGCTCCATTCCCAGCTTTCCAAGAAATCTCCATACTGCTTTCCAAATTGGCTGCACCAATTTGCAGTCCCACCAGCAATGTACAAGTGTACCCTTTTCCCCACATCCTCGCCAGCACTTGTTGTTGTTTGACTTCATAATGGCTGCCAATCTTACTGGAGTGAGATGGTATCTTAGGGTGGTTTTGATTTGCATTTCTCTGACAGCTAGAGATGGTGAGCATTTTTTCATGTACTTGTTGATTGACTGTATGTCCTCCTCTGAGAAGTGTCTGTTCAGGTCCTTGGCCCATTTGTTGATTGGGTTGTTTGTTCTCTTATTGTCTAATTTTTTGAGTTCTTTGTATACTCTGGATATTAGGGCTCTATCTGAAGTGTGAGGAGTAAAGATTTGTTCCCAGGGTGTAGGCTCCCTATTTACCTCTCTTATTGTTTCTTTTGCTGAGAAAAAACTTTTTAGTTTGAGTAAGTCCCATTTGTTGATTCTAGTTATTAACTTTTGTGCTATGGGTGTCCTATTGAGGAATTTGGAGCCCGACCCCACAGTATGTAGATCGTAGCCAACTTTTTCTTCTATCAGACGGCGTGTCTCTGATTTGATATCAAGCTCCTTGATCCATTTTGAATTAACTTTTGTGCATGGCGAGAGAAAGGGATTCAGTTTCATTTTGTTGCATATGGATTTCCAGTTTTCCCAGCACCATTTGTTGAAGATGCTATCCTTCCTCCATTGCATGCTTTTAGCCCCTTTATCAAATATAAGATAGTTGTAGTTTTGTGGATTGGTTTCTGTGTCCTCTATTCTGTACCATTGGTCCACCCGCCTGTTTTGGTACCAGTACCATGCTGTTTTTGTTACTATTGCTCTGTAGTATAGTTTGAAGTCTGGTATCGCTATACCGCCTGATTCACACTTCCTGCTTAGCATTGTTTTTGCTATTCTGGGTCTTTTATTTTTCCATATGAATTTCATGATTGCTTTCTCTATTTCTACAAGAAATGCCGTTGGGATTTTGATTGGCATTGCATTAAACCTATAGAGAACTTTTGGTAATATCGCCATTTTGATGATGTTAGTTCTGCCTATCCATGAACAGGGTATATTTTTCCATCTTCTAAGATCTTCTTCTATTTCTCTCTTTAGGGTTCTGTAGTTTTCATTGTATAAGTCTTTCACCTCTTTTGTTAGGTTGATTCCCAAGTATTTTATTTTTTTTGAAGATATTGTGAATGGAGTGGTTGTCCTCATTTCCATTTCAGAGGATTTGTCGCTGATATACAGGAATGCCTTTGATTTATGCGTGTTGATTTTATATCCTGCCACTTTGCTGAATTCATTTATTAGCTCTAATAGTTTCTTTGTAGAGCCTTTTGGGTCTGCTAGGTATAGAATCATATCATCTGCAAATAGTGATAATTTAAGTTCTTCTTTTCCTATTTTGATGCCTTTAATTTCTTTCGTCTGTCTAATTGCTCTGGCCAGTGTTTCGAGAACTATGTTGAACAGAAGTGGAGAGAGAGGGCATCCCTGTCTTGTTCCAGATTTTAGAGGGAATGCCTTCAGTTTTTCTCCATTCAGAATGATGCTAGCCTGAGGCTTAGCATAGATTGCTTTTACAATATTGAGGTATGTTCCTGTTATCCCTAGTTTTTCTAGAGTTTTGAACATAAAGGGATGCTGTACTTTGTCGAATGCTTTTTCCGCATCTATCGAGATGATCATATGGTTCTTATTTTTAAGTCTATTGATGTGGTGAATAACATTTATTGATTTCCGTATATTGAACCAGCCTTGCATCCCAGGGATGAATCCTACTTGATCATGGTGCACAATTTTTTTGATATGTTTTTGTATCCGATTCGCCAGAATTTTATTGAGGATTTTTGCACCTAGATTCATTAGAGATATTGGTCTGTAGTTTTCTTTCTTTGAAGTATCATGTCTGGTTTAGGAATCAGGGTGATGTTGGCCTCGTAGAATGAATTTGGAAGTTCTCCCTCTTTTTCTATTTCCTGGAATAGCTTCAAAAGTATTGGTATTAATTCTTCTTTAAAGGTTTTGTAAAACTCTGCTGTATACCCATCCGGTCCTGGGCTTTTATTAGTTGGTATTCTTTTGATGGCTTCTTCTATTTCCTCAATTGATATTGGTCTTTTTAGGTTGTCTATATCCTCCTGACTCAATCTGGGTAGATCATATTTCTTAAGAAATTTATCGATGCCTTCCCTATCTTCTATTTTATTAGAGTATAAGGATTCAAAATAATTTCTAATTATCATCTGTTTTTCTGAAGTGTCTGTTGTGATATTGTCTTTTTCATCCCATATGCTAGTAATTTGAGTTCTCTCTCTTCTTCTCTTCATTAGCATGGCTAAGGGTCTGTCGATCTTATTTGTTTTTTCAAAGAACCAACTTTTAGTTTTGTCAATTTTTTCAATTGTTTCTTTGGTTTCGATTTCATTAATTTCAGCTCTGATTTTAATTATTTCTTGCCTTCTACTTCTTTTGCTGTTGTTTTGCTCTTCTTTTGCTAGGATTTTGAGATGAAGTGTGAGATCATTTATTTGTTGGTTTTTCCTTTTTTGAAGGAATGAACTCCAGGCAATGATTTTTCCTCTTAGAACTGCTTTCATTGTGTCCCATAGATTCCGATATGTTGTGTCTGTGTTTTCATTTATCTCTAATAATTTTTTAATTTCCTCCTTGATGTCTTCTATAACCCATTGATCATTCAGTAACCTATTGTTCATTCTCCAAGTGATGCATGAATTTTTCTTCCTTCTTTTATTGTTTATTTCCAGTTTCATTCCATTATTATCAGATAAGATGCATGGTATTATCTCTATTCCTTTATAATGTCTAAGAGTTGCCCTGTGACATAATATTTCAGCTAGTTATAGGGTTAGAGTTAGGATCTAGGTCTAATGTTAAGGTTAGGTTTACAGTGATGATGTTTAGATCCAGGGTTAGTGTTAGGGTCAGAGTCAGGGTCAGGGTTAGTTTGGGGTTAGGACTAGACTATAATTAGTGATACGGTTAGGGTAAGGTGTAGGGTTAGGATTTGGTTTAGGTTAAGGGTTAAGGTTAGGGCTATGACTCGGTTTTGTTTTAGGGCTAGCGGTAGGGTTAGGGCTAGTTTTAAGGTTAGTCTTAGGGTTAGGGCTAGGGTAAGTGGGAGATTCGGGCTTAGGTTAAGGATTAGGGATAAGAGTAGAGTTATGGTCAGAATAAGAGTGAAGGTTAGGGTAAGGTTTTAGGTTAGGGTTAGATCTAGAATGAGGCTAGTGTTAGGACTAGTAATATGGTTATTGTTTGGGTTTGGCTAAGGATTAGGATTAGGACTAGAGTTAGCATTATGAATAGAGTTTGTTTTGGGGTAATGGATAGGATTAGAGCTAGGCTTAGGGCTAGGATTAGAGTTAGGTTTAGGGCTAGTTTTAGGGTTAGGGTTAGGGTTAAATCTAGTGTTAGGGCTCGGTTTAGGGCTATTTTTGTGTTAGAGTTAGGGCTAGGGTTTGGCTAAGGCCAATGTAAGAACCAGGGTTACGATTAGGATTAGTTTTAAGGTTAGGGTTATGGCTAGGTCTAGTGTTAGCATTAGTTTTAGTGTTAAGGTGATATTTAGACCTAGGGTTTGTGTTTGGATATGAGTCAGAGTGAGGATTAGTTTTAGCCCTAGACTCGAATTAGAGCTTGGGTTATGGGTAATTATGGGGTTAGGGTTTGGTTTTGGTTAAGATTTAGGTTTCGAACAATGGCTAGGGTTAGGGGTAGGGTTAATGTTAGGGTTCAAATAGGGCTAGGATTAGCACTATGATTAGTGTGAGGGTTAGGCGTATGGTTAGAGCTAAGGTTAGGGTTAGTTTTAGGGGAAGGATTGGGGTTATATAGATAGGTTAAGTGCTATGGCAAGGGTTATATTTAGGGATAGGGCTTGGTGAGGGTTTCATTTAGGATTAAGTCTAGGTTTAGGGCTAGGATGAGGGCTAGGGTTTGTGTTAGGGTTAGGGCTAGGATAAGGGCTAGGGCTACTGTCAGGTCTAGGGTTATGGTTAGGGATAGAGTTAGGGATAGCTTTATGGCTAGGTCTAGTGTAAGGGTTAGGTTTAGCATAGGGGTCAGATATAGGGCTAGGTTATTATTATTATGGTCAGAGTATGGGTTAAGAATTGGTTTGGGTTAAGGTTTAAGGTTAGGGCTCAAATTAGCATTAGTGTTAGGGTTAGGTCTAGAGTAATGGATAAAGTTAGGTTTACAGTTTAGGTTAGGTTTAGAGTGATATATAGGGTAGTGTTAGGTATAGGGTTCAGGTTAAGCCTAGGGTTAGTATTTGGTTTAGGCTTATATGTAGAGTAACGAATATGTTTAGTGCTAGTGTTAGGGCTTAGGTTAAGATTAGGATTAGGGCTAGAGTTTGGGTTACAACTTGGGCTAGTGTTAGGGTTAGTTTTAGTGTGTTAGGGTTTGAGCTAGGGTTAGGGCTAGGGCGAGGGTTATGTTTAGAAACAGGGCTACAGTTAGGATTAGGGTTAGGGTTAGGGCTAGGTTTAGCATTAGGTTTAAGTTTATGTTTAAGGTAATGGATAAAGTTAGAGCTAGGATTTGGGCTATGGTTTCAGTTAGGATGAGGGATAGGGTTAGAGTTAGGGTTAGAGTTAGGGTTATGTTTAGAGTAAGGGTTAGAGTTTGAGCTAGGGTTTGATCTAGGGCAAGCATTAGGTTTAGGGTTTGTGCTACAGTTAGGGTTAAGTTTATGCTTAGGTCTAGGTTTAGGGCTTGTTTTAGGGCTAGGTTTTGTGTGAGGTTTATGGATACTGTTAGGGCTATGGGTAATGTAAGAGCTAGGGTTATGGTTATGGCTAGTTTTTTGTGTTAGGGTTATACATATTTCTAGTGTTAGGTTTAAGTTTTCGGTTAGGATAAGGTTTAGAGCTAGGGTTTATGTTAGCATAAGCATCATTGTTCGGGCTAGCATTGGGTTTTGGTTAGGGTCAGAATTAGAACTAGGTTTAAGTCTAGAGCTAGGGTTAGTCTTTGCTTTAGGTTAATGGTTATTTTAGGGCTAGGGCTAGGTTTTTGTTTAGGACTAGGGCTAGAGTTATGGCTATATTGAGGATTAAGTTTAGGTCTAGTGCTAGTGTTATGGTTAGTTTTAGGTATAGGTTTACTGGTAGGACTAGTGTTAGGGTTTGTTTTAGTGTTAATTTCAGGCTTTGACCTATTGTTAGTGTTAGGGTCAGAATAAGGAAAGGGTTAGGTTTAGGCTTCGTGTTAGGGTTAGACACAGAATTAGGTCTAGGGTTAGGACTAGTAATTGAGTTAGAGTTTGGGGTAAGCTAAGGTTTAGGGTTAGAACTAGGGTAGCATTAGGGTGAGAGTTTGGCTTCGGGTAAGGAATATGTTCAGAGCTAGGGTTTGGGTTAGTGTTAGTGTTATGTAGGGTTAGTGTTCGAGATAGAGTTGAGGATCAGATTAGTGCTAGTTTTTGTGTTAGGATTAGTGCTCTGGCTAATGTAAGAACTAGCTTTACAGTTAGAGAGAGTTTTGGGGTTAGGATTAGGGTTAGGTCTACTGTTAGGGTTAGGTTTAGGGTTAGGGTGATGTTTAGAGGTAGGGTTAGTTTTAGGGTCAGAGTCAGGGTCAGTATTAGCTGTAGGGATAGAGTTAGGACTAAGTGTAGAATAAGGATTTGATTTAGGTTAAGGGTTAGGATTAGGGCTATAGTTCAGTTTTGTTTGTGGGCTATGGCTAGGTTTAGGGCTTGTTTTCCAATTAGAATTAGGTTTAGGGCTAGTGTTAGGGTGAGGTTTAGGTTTATAGTTAGGGTAGATTTAGAGTTAGGGTTAGTTCTAGGTTTAGGACTATGGCTAGGTTTAGGGCTAATGTTAGGGCTAGTGTTAGGGTTAGGTAATAGATAAGGTTGGTACTAGAAATAGGTCTTGGGCTACAGTTAGGTTTAGTCTTAGGGCTAAGGTTAGAGTTAGGGTTATAGTTAGGGATAGGGGAAAGTATGTGGTTATACCTAGATTCAGAACTAGGGTGAGGGTTGAAATTAGGGCTTAGGCAAGGGTTAAGGTTCGGGTTAGGGTTAAGGCTAGGTTTAGGGCTATGATGAGGGCTCTTCTTTCTGTTAGGTTTAAGGCAAGAATTAGGTAGAGTGCTAATGTCAGGTCTAGGGATACAGTTAGGGATACTGTTAGTGTTCATTTTATGGCTAGGTCTACTTTAAGGGTTATGTTTCGGATAAGTATCAGGTTTAGAGCTATGTGTGTTATTAGAGTAGTGTCTTGTTCAGAGTTTGGTTTAAGTTTTGGTTTAGTTTTAGGGCTCGAATTAGCAATAGGGTTAGGGTTAGGGTTAGAGAAATTGATAGAGTTAGATTTAGTCTTCAGGTTAGATTTAGGTAAGAATAAGGTTAGTGTTAGCTACAGGTTTAGGGTTAAGCCTAAATGGATAGGGTTAGATTTATGTTCAGGACAAGGGATAGTGTTAGGTTTAGCACAACTGTTAGGATTTGAGCTAGGATTAGGACTACGACAAGGGTTAGGTATACGGTTGGGTCTAGGGTTTGGTTTACAGTTAGGATTAGTGTAGGTTTAGAATTAGAACAAGGGTTAAGTTTAAAGTTAGTGTTAGAATAGTTTTAGGGTTAGGGCTAGTGTTATCATGAAATTTATAGTTAGGGTTAGGGTAATGGGTGAGGTTTAAACTATATTTAGAGCTATGTTTGGGTTAGGCTTATGTTTAGGGTAATGGATAGGTTAGGGCTAGGTTTATGTTAGGATTAGGGCTAGGGTTAGGGTTAGGGTTAGGTCTAGGGTTATTACTAGGGTTAGGTTTAGGATAAGTTTTAGGGTTTGAGCTGTGGTTAGGGATAGCATGACGTTTAGGTTTAGTGTCAGGTCTAGGATTAGGATTAGGGTTAAGTTTAGGGCTAGGGTTAGCATTAGGATTACGGTTATGTTTAGGGTAATGGATAGGATTAGAGCTAGAGTTAGGGCTAGGATTATGGTTAGGATTAAGTCTAGGGTTAGGCTTAGGGTTAGGGCCAGTTTTAGGNTATTATAATAGTAAGAGTCAGGTTTTGGGTTTGGGTTAGGTTGAGGTTTAGGGTTATGGCTCAAATTAGCATTAGGTTTGAGTTAGAGTTAGGATAATGGAAAAGGTTAGATTTAATCTTCAGGTTAGGTTTAGGGCTCAGATTAGGTTTACAGAAATGGATTGGGTTAGGGTTAGGCCTAGGGTTAGCTTTAGGTTTATGGTTATCATTTGGGTAATGGATAGGGTTAGAGCTAGGGTTAGGGCTAGTCTTATGTTTAGGATTAGGGCTAGATTTAGGGTTAAGGTTAGGTTTAAGGCCAGGGTTAGGTTCAGGGTATGGGTTAGGTTTTGAGCTAGGGTTAGTGCTAAGGATAGGGTTAGGCTTAGGATTAGGTCTAAGATTAGGATTAGGGTTACCATTAGGGTTAAGGGTTTGAACAGGTTTAGATGTCGCGTTAGGGGGGTTAGGGTTAGGTTTAGATTTGGGACTAGGGTTAATGTTATGTTTAGCATAATTGTTAGGTTTTGAGCTAGGGTTAGGACTATTGGAAGGTTTAGGTTTATGGTTAGGTCTAGGGTTAGGTTTACAAATAGGGTTAGAGTAGGTTTAGTGTTAGGACTAAGGTTATCGTGAAGTTTATGGTTATTGTCGGATGAATTGATAGGGTTAGAGCTAAGGTCATGTCTAGTTTTAAGTTTAGGATTAGGGCTAGGTCTAGGGCTATTATTAGGGTTAGGGTTAGGCTTATCATTTTCTTATGGTTAGGTTAAGGTTAAGGGTCAGGGATCGAGTAAATGTTAGGGCTAGGTTGAGGCTTCAGGTTAGAATCAGGGGTAGGGATAGAGTAAGGGTTAGGGTTACGGTTAGGGCTAGGTTTAGCATTAGGTTTAGTGTTATGATTAGGGTAATGGCTAGAGTTAGAGCTATAGTTTGGGGTATGGTTACAGTTAGGATTAGGGCTAGGATTGGGGTTAGGGTAACAGCTAGGGTTTGAGCTAGTGTTAGTGCTAGGGCTAAATCGAGGATTAGGTTCAGCCATAGGTATAGTGACAGGATTATGATAGGTGTAGGGTTAGAGTTAAGTTTAGGGCTAGGGTTAACATTAGTGTTAGGATAAGGGTTAGGGTAATGGATATGGTGAGATGTAGGTTTATGTTTAGGTTTAGGGATAGATTTAATTTTAAGATTAATGTTAAAGCTACGGTTATGTTTAGGTTTATAGTATGGTTAAGGTTTTGAGCTAGGTTTAGGGCTATGGCGAGTGTTACTTTTAAGGTTAGGTCTATTGTTAGTTTTCTGGTTAGGGTTAGGGTTACTTTTAGGGTTAAGTCTAGGGTTATCAATACATTTAGGTGTAGTGTTAGGTAAGGTGTGGGTTTAGAGCTAGGTTTAGGGCTAGGGTTAAGTTTAGGTTTAGGGCTAGGGTTAGGGTTTAGAGTAAGGTATAGGTCTAAGTTTATATTTATGGTAAGGGTTAGGCTTTGAGTAAGGTTTAAGACTAAGGCTAGGGTTAGGTTTAGGGTTAGGGTTAGGGCTAGGGTTAGGGTTGAGGTTTCACTTAGGGCTAGATTTAGGCCTATAATTCACTCTAGGTTTTGTGTTAGTTTAAGGCATAGAGTTAGACCTATGGGTAATGTAAGAACTAGGATTATGATTAGGGCTAGTTTTAGGGTTAGGGTTATGTCTATGACTAGTGTTAGGTTTAGGTTTTTGGTTAGGGTAAGTTTTAGAGATAGGTTTACTGTTAAAGGCAGGGTCAGTGTTCAGTTTAGAGTTAGAATTAAGGTTAAAGCTGGAATTGGGACTAGGTTTATGTCTAGGGGAGGGTTAGTCATTGCTTTAAGTTAAGGGTTATTGTTAAGGCTAAGGCTAGGTTTTTGTGTAGGTCTAGAGCTAGAATTAAGGCTAGATTTAGGATTAGGTTTAGGCCTAGAGCTAGTGATAGGGTCTGGTTTAGGTATAAGTTTACTGGTAGGGCTAGTGTTATGGTTTGGTCTAGCATTAGAGTCATGTTTAGACCTAGGTTAGTGTTATGGTCAGAATAAGGGTCAGGGTTATGATTAAGTTTTGGGATAATGTTTGAACTAGAATGAGGGCTAGGGTTAGGACTATTAATATGGTGAGAGTTTTCATTATCCTGAGGATTAGGGATAGGTCTAGGGTTACCATTAATGTTAGGGTTTTTCTTAGGTTTAGGGATAGGGTTAAACCTAGTGTTAGGGGTAGGGGTAGGGTCAGGTTTAGGGTTAACGCTAGGTTTAGGGCTCCAATTAGGGCTAGTTTTTGTATTAGTGTTAGGGCTAGGGTTAGGGCAACAGGTAAAGTAAGAACCAGGGTTATAATTAGGGTTATCTTTAGAGTCAGGGTTAGGGGTAGTTCTAGTGTTAGTGTTAGATTTACAGTTAGGGTGATATTTAGAGCTAGAGTTATTTTTAGCATAAGATTCAGGGTCAGGGTTAGCTTTAGGGTTTGAGTTAGGACTCGAATTAGGGCTAGGTTTACTGTTAGGGTTTGGTTTAAGGTTAGCATCATGTTTAGAGCTAGGGTGAGTGTTAGGATATGAATCAGGGTCAGTGTTAGTTTTAAGGTTATGGTTAGGGCTCAATTAGGGCTAGGATTAGTTCTTATAGTAGTTTCTGGTTTGGTTTAAGTTAAGGTTTAGCGTTAGGTCTATTGTTCGGTTTTGTTTTAGTCTAGGATTAGGGTTAGGGCTAGTTTTACAATTAGTATTAGGGTTAGGGCTAGTGTTAGTTTTAGGCTTAGACTTAGGGTTAGGATTATATTTATAGTTGGGTTTAGATCTAGGATTAGGCTAGAATTAATGATAGGGCAAGGGTTAGGGCCAGGGTTAGAGTTATGTTAAGGGATAGGGTTAGAACTAAGGATAGGGCTAGTGTGAGAGATAGAGTTAGTGATAGGGCTAAAATTAGAGTTAGGGTTTTGCATAGGGATAATTAAGGCTAGGATTAGGGCTAGGGTTAGTGTTCAGCTTATACCTAGTGATAAGGATAATGCTAGCTTTAAGTTTAGATAAAGAATGGCATTATAGCTAGATTTAGACATAGGGTGAGGGTTAGCATTACAGTTAGGGTTCGGGTTGGGGTTAGGGTTATGATTTAGGCAAGGTTTAGGGCTAGGATGAGGACTAATGTTTATTTTATATTCAGGGCTAGGATTTGTGCTAGGGCTAATATCAGGTCTAGGGTTATAGTTAAAGATAGTTTTAGGGTTAGGCTTATGGCTACGTCTAGTGTAAGGGTTAGGTTTAGGGTAAGGGTCAGGTTTAGAACTCGGAGAATTATTAGGATAAGGATTTGGCTTAGGTAAGGATTTAGGTTTATGGCTCAAATTAGCATTAGGGTTAGGTTTAGAGTATAGTTAGGTTTGGTTTACGGTTCAAGTTTGGTTTAGGGTAATTGATACTGTTAGCATTAGTGATAGGGTTAGTTTAGGCTTAGGGTTAGCATTATGGTAAGGGTTATGGTTAGGGTAATTGATAGGGTTAGAGATTAGATTAGAACTAGAGTTAAGGTTAGAAATATGCCTTGACTTAGGGTTAGAGTTAGTGTTAAAATTAGGGTTAGGGATAGGTTTAAAATTATGTTTAGCATAAAGGTTAGGTTTTAAGCTAGGATTTGTTCTAGGTTTAGGGTTAGGTCTAGGGATAGGATTACAGTAGTTTTAAGATTAGGGTTAGAGTTAGGGCTAGGGTTATCATTAACATTAGGGTTAGGGTTAAGGTAAAGGATAGGGTTAGTTTAGGTTTAGATTTGGTTTAGAGTTAGAATTAGTGATAGTTTTAGGATTAGAGCTATGGTTATGTTTAGGTTTATGGTTAGGTTTATGGTTTGATCTAGAGTTAGGGCTATGCTGAATGTTAATTTTATGGTTATGTCTCTGGTTAGTTTTCCAGTTAGGGTTAGGGTTAACATAAGTGTTCTGGCCAGGATTGTCAATAAGTTTAGGTTTAGGGTTAGGGTAATGGGTAGGTTTAGAGCTAGGTTTTGGGTTAGGTTAAGTTTAGGATTTGGGCTAGGGTTAGGGTGAGAGTTAGAGATAGGTCTATGTTTATGTTTAGGGTTAGGGTTAGGCTTTGACTATCTTAGGATTAAGGCAAGGGCTAGGGATAAGTATAGGGCTAGTATTAGGGTTAAGGTTATGCTTAAGGATAGGTTTGGGCCTAAAATTAGCTCTATTTTTAGTGTTAGGTTTAGGCCTAGGGTTAGGGCTATGGGTAATGTAAGATCTAGGGTTATGATTAAGGCTAGTTTAAGGGTTAGGGTTATGGATGGGTCTAGAATTAGGTTTAGGTTTTGGTTAGTTTCAGATTTAGAGGTAGGTTTAGTGTTAAAGCCAGGGTCAGTGTTTGGGTTAGAGTTAAAGTTAGGGTTACAGCCAGAATAAGGACTAGGTTTAAGTCTAGGGTTTGAGTTAGTGTTTGGGTGAGGTAAAGGTTTTTATTAGGGCTAGGGCTAGGATTTTGTTTAGGTCTAGAGCTAGAGTTCAGGCTAGATTTAGGATTAGGTTTAGGTCTATAGCTAGTGGTAGAGTTAGGTTTAGGCATAAGGTTACAAGTAGGGCTAGAGTTAGGGTTTGGTTTAGGGTTAGGGTCAGGTTTAGCCCTAGGGTATATGTTATGGTCAGAATAAGGGTCAGGATTAGGGTTAGGGTTAGGGTTTGGGATAGCATTAGAGCTAGAATGATATCTAGGGTTAGGACTATTAATAGGGTTAAGATTTTGTTAGCCTAAGAATTAGGGATAGGTCTAGGGTTACCATTAGGTTTAAGGTTTTGCTCAGGGTAAGGCATAGGGTTAGGGCTAGGGTTAGGTTTATGGTTAGGGTTAAAGCTAGGTTTAGGGCTCAGATTAGGACTAGTTTTTGTGTGAGGTTTAAGGCTAGGGTTAGGACAATGGCTAATATAAGAACTAGGGTTACAATTAGGGTTAGAGGTAGGGATAGGTCAAGTGTTATTCTTAGGTTTAAGATTCGGGTGATATTTATAGCTAAGGTTAGTGTTATTACATCAGTCAGGTCTGGGTTAGTTTTAGGGTTAGGGTTAGAACTCGAATTAGGGCTAGGGTTACTGTTAGGGTTCAGTCTAAGTTTAGGATGGTGTTTAGAGCTAGGATGAGTGTTAGAATATAATTCAGGTTTAGGGTTATATTTAAGGTTATGTTTAGGACTCGAATTAGGGCTAAGGTTAGATCTAGGTGTAGTGCTAGGGTTTGTGTTAAGTTAAGGCTAGAGTTAGGCCTGTTGCTCGATTTTGTTTTAGTGCTATGGTTAGGGTTAGAGCTAGTTTTATGATTATCTTTAGGGTTAAGGCTAGGGTTATGGTTAGGTTTACGATTAAGGCTAGATTCAACGTTTTTTATTCGGTATAGGTCAAGAATTAGGGCTAGGACTATTGTCAGGTCAAGGTTAATATTAAGTGATATTTTTAGGGTTAGGTTTATGGCTAAGTAAAATTAAAGTGTTAAGTTTAGGGAAAGGGTCAGAATAAAAGCTGGGGTATTATTAGGGTCAGAGTCAGGCTTCAGGTTTGGGTTAGGTTAAAGTTTAGAGTTAAGGCTCAAATTAGCATTAAGGTTAGAATTAGGGTTAAGGTAATGGATAGTGTTAGGTTTAGGGTTCATGTTAAGTTTAAGATAGTGATAGTTTTAGGGTTAGGCATAGGGTTAGCATTAGGGTTATGGTTATCATTATTGTAATTTATAGGGTTAGACCTAGGATTAGGGCTAGGGTTATGGTTAAAATTAGGGCTAGAATTAGGTTTAGGGTCCGGATTAGGGAGAGGGTTACAGTTAGGATTAGGTTTAGGGTATGGTTTACTTTTGAGCTAGGATTTTTGCTATGGCTAAGGTTTATTTAGAGTTTGGGCTAGGTTTATGGTCATGGTTAGTGTTAAAGTTAGGGCGAGGATTATCATTAGGGTTAGGGTAATAGGTTTAGATATCAGTTTAAAGATAAGGTTAGGTTTAGGTTACTCTTAGGTTTAGGTTTAGAATTAGGGTTAGCATTTGAGCTAACTTAGATTTAGGGTTAGGGTTAGGTTCACTGTTAGTTCTAGGATTAGGTTTTGGTTTAGGGTTAGGGTACGTTTCCCTTTAGGTCTAGTGTTATCATAGGGTTAAGTTTAGGGTTAGGATAAGGGGAGGGTTCAAGCTAGGGTTTGGGCTAGGGTTAAGGTTAGAATTAAGGCTGGGGTTAGGGCTATGTTTAGGCCTTGGGTTAGTTTTAGGGTTGGGTTAAGTGTAATGGTTAGGGATTGAGCTAGGTTTAGGGCTAAGGTGAGGGTTAGGGTTACAGTCAGGGCTAGGGTAGGGTTAGGGTTAGGTTTAAGGCTAGGGTTAGCATTAGTTTTATGCTTATGGTTAGTGTAATGGATAGAGTTAGAGCTAGGCTTTGGTCTATGGTTACAGTTAGGATTAGGGCTAGAATTATTGAGGTTTAGGTTTTGACTAGGGTTATGTTTAGGGTAAGGTTTAGGGTTTGAGCTAGAGTTATGGCTAGAACAATGGTTAGGGTTACATTTAGGGTTATGCTTAGGGTTAGGTTTAGGGCTGTAATTGTGGTTAGGTTATGTGTGAGATTTAGGGCTTGTGTTAGGTATATGGGTAAGGTTAGAGCTAGAGATATGGTTGTGGCTAGATTTAGAATTCGTCTAGTGTTAGGGTTAGTTTTGGGGTTAGGCTAAGCATTTTTTTTGTGGTTTTATTTTTTTATTTTTATTTTTCTTATTTTTTATTGTTGGCTGTTCAAAACATTACATAATTCTTGATATATCATATTTCACAATTTGATTCAAGTGGGTTATGAGCTCCCATTTTTACCCCAAATACAGATTGCAGAATCACATCAGTTACACATCCATTGATTTACATATTGCCATACTAGTGTCTGTTGTGTTCTGCTGCCTTTCCTATCCTCTACTATCCCCCCTCCCCTCCCCTCCCCTCCCCTCGCCTCTTCTCTCTCTGCCCCTTCTACTGACATTCATTTGTCCCCCTTGTATTATTTTTCCCTTTCCCCTCACTTCCTCTTGTATCTACTTTTGTATAAC
>NW_026002436.1:1176766-1192220 GCF_001458135.2 Marmota marmota marmota | reverse complement strand
GGGGGTGGGGGGCTGCTCTGCCCCTCAGCAGGCCGCTGGGCCTGCTCTGTGGATGGTCACAGTTCTGCCTACCTTGCCGCGCAGGGGGAGGGGGCGGCTCTGCCTCTCAGCAGGCCGCTGCTCCTCTTCTGCTGGTGGGTCGCAGGCCCACCTACCTTGCAGGAGTGATTGGAAGCTCTGTTCAGCCGTGGGCCACTGGGCCTTTTCTGCCGGTGGTCACCGTTCCGCCTACCTGGCAGGCGCTGGGGGTGGGGGGCGGCTCTGCCCCTCAGCAGGCCACTGGGCCTGCTCTGTGGATGGTCACAGTTCCCTCTACCTTGCCAGTGCAGGGGGAGGGGGCGGCTCTGCCTCTCAGCAAGCCGCTGCTCCTCTTCTGCTGGTGGGTCGCAGGCCCGCCTACCTTGCAGCTTTATAGCTAGGGTTTTTGTTAGGGTAAGTGTCAGGGTTCAGGTTAGGATTAGGTTTAGTGTTAGCTCCAGAATGAGGACTAGGGTTAGGTCTAGGGTTAGAGTGAGTGTTTGTTTTGGTTAAGGGATATTGTTAGGGCTAAGGCTAGGGTTATGGCTATATTTAGGATTAGGTTTAGGTCTATTGCTAGTGTAAGTGTTAGGTTTAGGGTTAGGGTTACTGGTAGGGCTAGTGTTAGGTTTTGGATAAAATTTAGGTTCAGGTTTAAACCTACGTTTAGAGTTAGGGTCAGAATAAGGGTCAGGGTTAGGGTTAAGGTTTGGGTTAAGTTTAGAACTAGAATGAAGGCTAAGGTTAGTACTAGGAATGGAGTTAAGGTTTGGGGTAGGCATAGAATTAGGGTTAGGACTAGGGTATCAATAGGGTAAGGGTTTGACTAAGTGTAAGAAATAGGGTTAGAGCTAGGATTAGGACTATGGATAAGGCTAGGGTTAGGGCCAGGGTTAGGGATAGGGTTAAATTTAGGTTTAAGCTTGAATTAGGGCTAGGTTTTCTATTAGTCTTAGGGCTATGGCTAATTTAAGTACTGGCATTACGATTAGAGCTAGTTTTAGAGTTAGGTTTAGGGCGAGGTCTAGTTTAGGATTTGGTTTTGGGATAGGGTGATGTGTAGAGCTAGGGTTAGTGTTAAGGTCAGAGTCAGTGTTAGTATTAGTTCTAGAGTTAGCGTTAGGACTCAAATTAGGTCTAGGGTTAGGACTAGGTGTAGGGTTAGGTTTCAGTTTAGGTTAATGTTTAGAGTCAGTGCTATGGCTCGGTTTTGCTTGAGGGCTAGGGCTAGGGTTAGGGCTAATTTTCAAATTAGCATTAGGGTTAGAGCTAGTGTTAGGATGTGGTTTAGGCTTAGGTTTAGGGTTATATTTAGAGTTAGGGTTATATCTAGGTTTAGGGCTACAGTGAAGGCTAGGGCTAGGGTTAGGTCTAGGGTTTGAATTATCCTAAGGGATATGGTAAGAACTAGGAATAGTGCTAGGGTGAGAGTTAGAGTTAGTCTTAGTGTTAGGTTTAGATATAGGGTTAGAATTATGGCTTAATTAGGGCTAGGATTAGAGCTAGGGTTGGTATTAAGGCTGAGCCTATGTTTGTGGCTAGGGTTATGGTTATGTTTATGGTTAGGTATGATGTTATAGGTAGCTTTAGAACTAGGGTGAGGGTTAAAATAAGGTTTAGGTCTATGGTTAGTTAGTGTTAGGTTTAGGATTAAGGCTAATATTAGGGCTAGGTTTCGGGCTAGAGTTTGTTCTAGTTTAGGGCTTCATTAGGGCAAGGGTTAATGTCAGGTCTAGGTATATGGTTAGAGATACTTTTAGGGTTAAGCTTATTAGTGTTAGGATTAGGTTTATGGATATGGTTAGGTTTAAGTTTCAGATTAGGTTTATGGTATGTATAGGTTTAGGGTTAGGAATAGGTTTAGTGTTATCCTAGGGTTAGCATTAGGTTTAGGATTAGGATTAGGGTAATGGATAGGGTTACAGCTGGGGTTAGGGCTAGGTTTTAGTTAGGATTAAGGCTAGGGTTAGGGTTAGGTTTTGGGTAATGGCAAGGGTTAGTGTTAGGGTTAGGTTTAGGGTAAGTGTTAGGGCTAGAATTAGTTTTTTGGTTAGGGTTAAAGTTAGTGTTAGGGCTCTGTTTAGGGATAGGTTTTGGGTTAGGTTATGGCTAGATATAGGGCTTCGGTAATGTAAGAACTAAAGTTACGATTAGAACTCATTTTAGGGTTAGGGTTAGGGCTAGGTATAGGGTTAGGTTTAGGTTTAGGTTTTGAGTGATGTTAGGGCTAGGGTTAGTGTTAGGGTCAGAGTTAGGGTCAGGATTTGTTTTAGGGTTAGGGATAGGACCCGAATTAGAGCTAGGTTTAGGGCTAGGTGTAGGCTTAGGGTTTGGTTTATGTTAAAGGTTAGGGTTAGGTCTAAGGCTTCATTATTTTGTAGGGCTAGGGCTAGTTTAAGGCTAGTTTTATGATTAGCATTAGTATTTCAGCTTGTGTTAGTGAGAAGTTTAGCTTAGGGTTATGGTTTGATTTAGAGTTAGGCTTAGATATAGGATTAGGGCTAGAGCTAGGGTTAGGGCTAATATGAAGGCAAGTGATAGGAATATGGTAAGGGATAAGGTTAGCACTAGAAATATGACTAGGGCGAGAGTTAGAGTTAGTCTTAGGGCTAGGGTTAGGTTGGGTCTAGGGGTAAATTAGGACTAAGATTACGTCTAGCATTTGTATTAGGGTTAGGTCTAGTTTTAGATTTAGGTTTAGGTTTGTGGATAGGGTTAGGTTTAGAGGAAGGGATGGGGTTAGAGCTAGTTTTAAAGCTAGGTCAAAAGTTAGAATTTCGGTTAGGGCTAGGGTTATGGTTTGGTTTATTAATAAGGCTAGGTTTAGGGCTAGGATGAGGGCTAGGGTTTGTTTTAGGGTTATGGCAAGAATTAGGGCTAGGGCTAGTGTCAGGTCTAGGCTTACATTAGGGATAGATTGAGGGTTAGATTTATGGCTAGGTCTAGTATAAGGGTTAGGTTTAGGGTAAGGGTCAGGTTTAGAGCTAGAGGTATTATTACAGTTAGAATTAGGGTTCAGGTTTCTTTATGTTAGGGTTTAGGTTTAGAGCTTGAATTAGCATTAGGGTTTGGTTAGGGTAATGATAGGTTTAGGTTTAGGGTTCATGTTAGGTGTAGGGTAATTTATAGGGTTAGAGTTAGCAAAAGGGTTAGGGTTAGGCCTAGGGTTATGTTTGTGTTGGGATTAAAGCTACATTTGGGGTTTGGATGAGGGCTGGGTTTTGTGTTAGGGTTAGGGCAAGTTTTAGAGATAGTGATAATGTCAGGTTTAGGGTTACAGCTATGGATAGTTATATGGTTAGGTTCATGGCTAAGTCTAATATTAGGTTTAGGGTAAGGGCCAGGTTATAGTAAGGTGTATTTTTTGGTCAGGGCCAGGATTCGGTTTTGTGTTAGGTTATGTATTAAAATTATGGCTCAAATTAGCATTAGGGTTAAAATTAGGGTTAGGTTAATGGATAGGTCTAGGATTAGGATTTATGTTAAGATTAGGGTAATTGGTAGGGTTAGGGTTAGGGATAGGGTTAAGGTTAGGCTTAGGGTTAGCATTTGGGTTATGGTTATAGTTAGGGTAATGAATAGCATTAGAGCTAGTGTTAGGCCTAGGGTTTTGGATTGAATTAGGGCTAGAGTTAGGGTTAGGGTTAGGTCTAGGGCTAGGCTTAGGGTTTGGGTTAGGTTTAGAGTACAGGATATGTTTTGAGGTAGGGTTAGAGCTAGAGTGAGGGTTAGGTTTAGGATTATGTCTAGGGTTAGATTTATTGTTAAGGTTAGGTTTAGTGTTAGGGTTAGGGTTAGATGTCAGGTTAGGATTAGGCATAGTTTTAAGTTTAGGGTTAGTGTTAGGGTTAGGGCTAAGATTATCATTAGAGTTAGGGTAATGGATAGGGTTAGATTTCAGGTTAGGGTTAGGGGTAGTTTTAGGTTTAGGGTTAGTGTTAGGTTTTGGATTAGGGTTAGTGTAAGAGTAAGGGTTAGGGTTTTATCAAGGTTTAAGTCTACAATAAGGGTTAGGTTTAGGGTTATGTCTAGTATTAAGTTTACAATTAGGATTAGAGCTAGGTTTATCATTAGGGTTAAGGTTTGGTTTAGGGTAATGGATAATTCTAGATATAGTATTAGGGCTAGTGTTAACATTATGATTAGGGCTAGGATTAGGTTTAGGTTTAGGCATAGGGCTAGGGTTATGTTTAGGGTTCGGTTTTGGGTTTTATCTAGGGTTAGGTCTATGGTGAGGGTTAAGGTCAGCATGAGGGTTAGGCTTAGAATAAGCGATAAGCTTTGGTTAGGGTTAGGGTTACGCTTTGGGCTAGATTTAGGCCTAGGATTAGGGCTAGATTTTGTTTTAGATTTAGAGCTAATTTTAGTCCTATGGTAATGTAGGGGTTATGTTTACAGTTATGGCTAGGTCTAGTGTTAGGTTTAGGTTTCGGTTAGGGTCAGTTTTATATCTAGTGTTAGTGTTAGTGTCAGGGTCTGTTTTTGGATTAGGGTTAGGTTTAAGGCTAGAGCCAGAATTAGGATTGGTTATGTCTAGAGGTAAGGTTAGTGTTTAGCTTAGGTTAGGGGTTATCATTAGAGCTAGGGCTAGGTTTTTGTTTAGGTCTTAGCTAAAGATATGTCTAGATTTAGGGTTAGGTTAAATCTAGGGCTAGTTTTAGGGTTAGGTTTAGATATAGGGTATGGGTAGGGCTAGTGTTAGGGTTTGGTTTAGGTTCAGGGTCAGAATAAAGTTCAGGGTTAGGGTTAGAATTTTGGTTATGGTTATAACAAGAAAGAGGGCTAGGGTTAGGACTAGTAATAGGGTTAGGATTTGGGTTAGACTAAGGATTATTTTAAGACTAGGGTTAGCATTAGGTTGGGATTTGGCTAGGGTAAAGGTAAGGTTAGAGCTAGGGTTTGGGTTAGGGTTAGGGCTAGTGTTAGGTTAGGGTTAGGGTGAAAGCTAGGGTTAGATATCAGATTTGGGCTAGGTTTTGGTTAGCATTAGTTTTAAGATTATGGCTAGTGTATGATCTAGTGTTATGATTAGAACTAGTTTTAGAATTAGGGTTAGGACTAAGTCGAGTGTTAGAGTAAGTTTTAGGTTTAGGGTGATGTTTAGAGATTGGGTTAGTGTTAATGTCAGAGACACATTCAGATGTAGTTTTAGGGTTAAGATTAGAACTCGAATTACTTCTAGGCTTAGGGCTAGAGGTAAGGTTAGGGTTTGGTTTAGGTAAAAGTGTAGGGTTAGTGTTATGGTTCAGTTTTGTTTTAGGTCTAAGCCTATGGTTATGGCTTGTTTTAGGATTAGCGTTAGGGTTAGGGCTAGTGTTAGTGTTTGGTTTAGGTGTAGAATTAGGGTTAGATTTAGTGTTAGGTTTACACCAAAGATTAGGCAAGGTTTAAGTTTAGGGTTAGTGTTATTCTAGACTATGGCTAGGAATAAGGTTACGGTAAGTGATAGGTTTACAATTAGGGCTAGGGTGGAGTAGTCTTGAAGCTAGGATTAGGATTAGGTTTAGAATTAGTGGTAGGGTTAGTGTTAGGGTTAGTCCTAGGGTTAAGGTTAGGGCTAGAGTTAGTGTTAGGGTTAGGATTTGGGTTAGGTTTAGGGTAAGCAATGTGGTTATAACTAGTTTTAAGTCTAGGGAAAGTGTTAGAATTATGGTTATGGTTATGATTAAGGCTAGGTTTTGGGCTAGGATGAGAGCTAGTGTTCATGTTAGGGTTAGGGCTAGGATTAGGGCTACAGTTACAGTTACGAATATGTTTTGGGTTATGTTTATGGTTAGGTCTAGTGTAAGGGTTAGATTTAGAGTAAGGATCATGTTTAGAGCTATGTGTATTATTAGGGTCAGTGTACAACTTAATGTTTGTTTTAGGTTAAGGTTTAGGTTTAAGGCTCGAATTAGCATTAGTATTAGAGTTAGGGTTAGGGTAATGAATAGGCTTGGGATTAGGGTTCAGGTTAGTTTTAGGGCAATGGATAGGTTTAGGGATTGCAATAGGCTTAGGGTTAAGACTAGGGTTAGTATTAGGGTTAGGATTATGGTTAGGGTAATGGATAGAATTAGAACTAGGTTTAGGGCTAGGGTTAGGGTAGTGGATATAATTAGAGCTATGCTTAGGGCTATGGTAAAGGTTAGGATTAGGACTAGTGTTAGGTTAGGGTTTGGGATAGGACTTTGTTATGTTAAGGGTAAAGTTTAGGCTTTGAGCTAGGGTTAAATCTAAAGCAAGGCTTAGGGTTAGGGTTAGGGCTAGGGTTAGATTTATGGTTATGCTTAGGGCTATGTTCAGGCCTAGGATTAGGGCTAGATTTTGTGTTAGTTTAGGCCTATGGTTATGGCCATGGGTAATGTAAGTGCTAGGGTTATGATTAGGGGTAGTTTTAGGGTTAGGGTTATGGCTAGGTGTAGTGTTAGGTATACGTTTTGGGTTAGTGTCAGGTTTAAATCTAGGTTCAGTGTTAGAATCAGGGTCAGTTTTTGGGATTCGGTTAGGGTTAGGGTTAGAGCCAGAATTAGCACTAGGTTGAGGTCTAGGTGTAGGGTAAGTATTCGGTTTATGTTAAGAGTTATTGTAGGGCCAGTGCTAGGTTTTTGTTTAGGTCTAAGGCTAGAGTTATAGCTATATTTAGGATTAGCTTTGGGTCTAGGTCTAGTGTTAGCCTTAGGTATAGGTATAGGGTTACCAGTAGGGCTAGTGTTAGGATTTGGTTTAGGTTTATGGTCAGGTTTAGACCTAGGGTTACTCTTAGGGTCAGATGAGGCTCAGGGTTAGGTTTAGAGGTAGAATGAGGGCTAGGGTTAAGACTAGTAATATAGTTAGAGTTTAAGTTATGCTAAGGATTAGGATTAGAACTAGGGTTAGCCTTTGGGTTAGGGTTTGGCTTAGTATAAGTAATAGGGTTAGAGTTAGGGTTAGGGCTAGTGTTAGGGTTAGAGTTGGGGCTAATATTAGGGTTAAACCTAGGGTTAGGGCTAGGATTAGGGGTAGAATTTGTGTTAAGTTTAGGGCTATGGTTAGGACAATGACTAATGTATGAACTAGGGTTTTGATTAAGGCTAGTTTTAGGGTTATGTTAAGGCTAGATGTAGTGTTATTAATGTTATTAATGTTATTAATATTAGGGTGATTTTTAGAGCTAGGATTAGTGTTAGGGTCAGTGTCAGGGTCAGGGTTAGTTTTAGACTTAGTTTTAGGGCTAGTTGTAGTGTTAGTGTTTGATTTAGGTTAAGGGTTAGGATTAGGGCTATAGCTTGGTTTTGGTGTATGGCTAGTGTGATGGATAGGGCCAGTTTTAGGATTCGCATTACGGTTATGGGTAGTGTTAGGGTTTGGTTTAGGCTTATTGTTACAGTTAAACTTAGATTTAGTTTTAGATTTAGACTTAGGCTTACATCTAGGATTAGGATTAAGGATAAGGATAGAACTAGGACTAGGGCTAGGGCAAGAGTTAGAGTTAGTCTTATGGCTAGGTTTAGGTTTAGGATAGGATTAAATAAAGGCTAGGATTAGCACTAGGCTTTGGGTTTGGCCTAGGTTTAGGGCAAGTGTTAGAGTTAGGTTCTGTGTTAGGGTTAGAGCTAGGGTTAGGGCAATGGTTAATGTAAGAACTAGGTTTACCATTAGGGTAAGTTTTAGTGTTAGGGTGTGGGTGAGGTTTAGTGTTATGGTTAGGTTTAAGGTTAGGGTGATATTTATAGCTAGGTTTTATGTTAGGTTAGGAGTCAGGGTCAGGTGGAATATTAGGGTTAGAGTTAGGACTCGAATTTGGGCTACGGTTAGGTCTAGTTGTAGTGTTAGGGTTTGGATTAAGTTATGGTTTAGGGTTAGGGCTAACACTCAGTTTTGTTTTAGTCCTAGGGTTAGGATTAGGGCTAGTGTTAGTATTAGGCTTAGGCTTAGTGTTTGGGTTAGGGTTAAATTTGAATATAGGGTTAGATCTAGGGCTAGGGATAGAACTAAGGATAGGGCAAGCATTATGGCTAGGTTTAGGGTTATGGTAAGAGATAGGGTTAGAACTAGGGATAGGGCTAGGGCGAGAGTTAGTCTTAGGGCTAGGGTTAGGGTTAGGGTTAGAGATAGGGCTCAATTAGGGCTAGGATTAGGGTTAGGTTTAGTGTTTAGTTTAAGCCTAGGGTTAGTGTTAGGGTTAGGGTTAGGGTTTAGAGTTAGAGTTTAGAGTTTAGGTTTAGAGTTAAGGCAACGTTTGGAGTAAGGGATGGCTTTTTAGCTATGTTTAGTGGTAGGGTGAGGGTTATAATTAGGATTAGGACTATGATTAGGGTTAGAGTTATGATAAAGGCTAGTTTTAGGGCTAGGATGAGGGCTAGGGTACTTATTTTAGGGTTAGAGCTAAGATTAGTGCTAGGGCTAATTTAAGATCCAGAATTATGGTTAAAGAGAGTTTTAGTGTTAGGATTATAGGTATGAATAGTGTAAGGGTTAGGTTTAGGGTTAGTGTCCGGTTTAGAGAGAGGGGTATTATTAGGGTCAAGTTCTGGGTTAGGGTTTGGGATAGGTTAAGGTTTAAAGTTAGGGCTCGAATTAGCATTAGGATTATGGTTATGGTTATGGTAATGGATAGAGTTAGAAATCAGTTCAGGGCTAGGGTCATGGTTATGATTAAGGCTAGGTTTTGGGTTAAGTTAGTGCTAGGGTTAGGTTTACGGCTAATATAAGTACTAGGGTCATGATTATGGCTAATTTTAGTGTTTTAGGGCTACGTTTAGTAATAGGTTTATAGTTAGGATTAGGGTGATATTTAGACCTCCGGTTAGTGTTATGGTCAGAGTAAGGGTCAGGGTTAGTTTTAGGGTTTGGCTTAAAACTCAAATTAAGGCAGGGGGTAGGGTTAGGGTTTGGTCTAGGTTAAGGGTTAGGGTTAGAGCTTTGGCTCAGTTTAGTTTTAGGGCTAGGGTTAGGGTTAGGGCAAATTTTAGGATTAGTGTTAGGGTTAGGGCTAGTCTTAGAATTAGGCTTAGGCTTCGGTTTAGGATTAAATTAAGAGTTAGGTTTTTATCTAAGGTTAGTGCTAGGGCTAAGGATAGGGCAAGGGTTAGGACTTGGATTTGGCATAACATTAGGTTTGTGGGAAGGGAGAGGATTAGAATGACTGATAGGGCCACTATGAGAGTAAGAGTTATTCTTAGGGCTATGGTTAGGATTAGGGTTAGGGATAGGGCTAAATTCGGCTAGGGTTAGAGTTAGGGCTAGGGTTACAGCTAGTTTTAGAATTAGCATCAGGGTTTGGGCTAGTTTTAGCCTTAGGCATAGAGTTAGGGTTAGATTTAAAGTTAGTTTTCAATCTAGTGTTAAAGCTAAGGCTAAGGGCAATTGTGACAACAAGGGTTAGGGTTAGATTTAGGGTTATGTTTAGGGTAAGGGACGTGGTTTGGGCTAGGTTTAGGGCTAGGGTAAGCGTTAGTATTAGGGTTATAGCTAGAGTTAGGGTTAGGGTTATGATTAAGGCTAAGTTTATGGCTAGGATAAGGTTTAGTGTTTGTGTTAGCGTTAGGGATAATATTGGGGCTAGGGCTAATATCAGTTCTAGGGTTATAGTTAGGGCCAGATTTAGTGTTAGGTTTATGGCTTGGTCCTGTATAAGGATTAGGTTTAGGGTAAGATTAAAGTTTATATCAAGGGTTATATTTAGGGTGAGGGTCAGGTTTAGGGTTTGGGTTATGTTAGGGTTTCGGTGTAAGATAATGACAGGGTTAGTTTTAGGGTTTAGGTTTGGTTTACTGTAATGGATAGGGTTAGGGTTAGGCCTAGGGTTAGGCCTAGGGTTAGCTTAAGGTTATGGTTACTGATAGGGTGATGGATAGATTTAGACATAAAATTAGGGCTAGGGTTATTATAGGATTAGGGCTAGTTTTGGGTTAGGCTTAGGTTTAAGTTTAGGGTTAAAGCTAGGTTTAGGACTCAAATTAAGGCTAGGTTTTGGGTTAGATTATGGCTAGGGTTAAGGCTATGTCTAATGTATGAAGTAGGGTTATGATTAGCACTAGTTATAGGGTTAGGGTTAGGGCTAGGTCTAGTGTTAGGTTGAGGTTTACAGTGATGATGATTTTAAATCCAGGGTTAGTGTTAGGGTCTGAGTCAAGGTCAGGGTTAGTTTTCGGGTTAGTGTTAGGACTAGAATTAGGGATACGGTTAGGGCTAGGTGTAGGGTTAGTGTTCGGTTTGGGTTAAGGTTTAGGGTTATGGCTATGACTCAGTTTGTTTTAGGGCTAGAGCTAGGGCTAGAGCTAGATTTAGGATTAGCTTTAGCGTTAGGGCTAATGTTAGGTTTAGGTTTAGGCATAGGGTTCAGGTTAGATTTAGAGTTAGCGTTAGATCTAGGATTATGACCAGGGCTATGAATAGGGCTAGGGTTACACCAAGCGTTAGGGGTAGGATTAGTGTTCTAGTAAAGGATAGAGTTAGAACTAGGGTTAGGTTTAGGGTGAGAGTTAGAGTTAGTCTTTGGGCTAGAGTTAGGGTTAGGTTTAGGGATAGGGCTAAATTAGGGCTAAGATTAGGGCTAGAGTTAGTGTTAGGGTTAGGCCTAGGGTGTGGGTTAGGGATAAAATTAAGGCTATGTTCAGGGCTAGATAAGGCTTAGGGTTTGTGTTAGGGTTAGGCCTAGGTTTAAGGCTAGGCTTAATATCAGGTCTAGGGTTAAGGTTAAGAATAGCAGTAGGTTAGGTTTATGGCTAGGTCTAGTGTAAGGGTTAGGTAGGGTAAGTGTCAGGTTTATAGCTAGGGGAATTATTAGGGTCACGGTCAGTTTTAAGGTTTGGTTTAGTTTTGAGGTTAAGTTAGGGCTCGAATTAGCATTAGGGTTAGGGTTACCATAATGATTGGGTTAGGTTTAGGGTTCAGGGTAGATTTAGGGTAATTGATAGGTTTGGGGATAGCGATAGGGTTAGGGTTAAGCCTAGGGTTAGCATTATGGTAAGGGTTATTTTTAGGGTAATGGATACAGTTAGAGTTAAGGTTAGGGCTAGGTTTATGGTTAGGATTAGGTTTGTGTTAGGGTTAAGGTGAGGGTTAGAACTAGGATTAGGTTTAGTGTTATGTTTAGCGTAAGGGTTAGGTTCTGAGGTATGATTAGGGCTTGGCTGAGAGTTAAATTCAGAGTTAGGTCTAGGGATAGGATTTTGGTAAATTTTGGGTTAGGGTTGGTGTTAGGGTTAGACCTAGGTTTAGTGTTATGGTCAGAATAAGGGTCAGTGTTAGGGTTAAAATTTGGGATAGTGTTAGAGCTAAAATGAAGGCTAGGGTTAGCAATATTAATAGGGCTATGGTTTTGGTTAGTCTGAGGACTATGGATAGGTCTAGGGTTACTCTTAGGTTTAGGGTTTCGCTTAGGGTAAGGGATTGATTTAGATCTATGGTTAGCGTTATGATTAGGGTTAGAGTTAGAGTTAAAGCTACATTTAGGGCTGGGTTTAGGGCTAGTTTTGTGTTAGGTTTAGGGCTAGGATTAGGGCAACCGCTAATGTAAGAACTGGGGTTACCATTAGAGTTAGTTTTAGGTTTAGAGTTAGGGGTAGTTTGAGTGCTAGGGTTAAGTTTAAGGTTAGGTTGATATTTATACCTACTGTTCTTGTTAGGATAGGAGTCAGGGTCAGGGTTAGTTTTAGGGTTAACGTTAAGTGTTGAATTAGGGCTATTGTTAATGTTAGTGTTCCATTTGAGTTTAGGGCAGTGTTTAGAATTAGGGTGAGTTGGTCAGGATTAGTTTTAAAGTGA
Organism: Marmota marmota marmota; assembly: GCF_001458135.2. NCBI lineage: Eukaryota > Metazoa > Chordata > Mammalia > Rodentia > Sciuridae > Marmota > Marmota marmota. Next base: position 1,180,472 of record NW_026002436.1, on the reverse strand, counting down.
GGCTTAGGACTCGAATTAGGGCTAGGTTTAGGTCTAGGTGAAGCGTTAGTGTTTGGATTAAGTTAAGGTTTAGGGTTAGGGATATTGCTCGGTTTTGGTTTCCTGCTAGGATTAGGGTTAGGGCTAGTTTTATGATTATCATTAGGGTTAGGACTAGTGTTAGTGTTAGGCTTAGGATTAAGTTTAATCTTAGATTTAGAGTTAGGGTTAGGGCTGGGAATAACTTGAGGGCAAGTGTTAGGGCTAGTGTTAGGTTTACGGTAGCAGATAGGGATAGATCTAGGGATAGGGCTAGGGCTATGGCAAAATTTAGAGTTAGTCTTAGGGCTAGGGTTAGGATAGGGTTATAGATAGAACTAAATTAGGGCTAAGATTAGGGCTAGGTTCTGTGTTTAAGCCTAGGGTTAGGGTTAGAGTTAGGTTTAAATTTAGGGTAAGGGATGACGTTATAAGTAGATTTAGAGGTAGGGTGAGTGTTAGAATTAGGGTTAGGTGTAGGGCTAGAGTTAGGGTTATGATTAAGGATAGTTTTAGGGCTAGGATGAGGGCTAGGTGTGTTTTTAGAATTAGGGGTAGGATTAGGGCTAGGGCTAATTTTAGGTCCAGAATTATAGTTAAAGTTAGTTTTAGGATTAGGTTTATGGCTACATCTAGGCTAAGGGTTAGGTGTTGGATTACAGTCAACGTTCGAGCTAGGGGTATTATTAGGGTCAAGGTCTGGGTTAGGGTTTGGGATAGGTTAAGGTTTCAAGTTTGTGCTTGAATTAATTTTAGAATTAGGATTAGGGTAATGATAGGGTTAGATTTAGGATTCATGTTAGGTTTAGGGTAATTAAATGGTTAGAATTAGGGATAGGATTAAGTTTTTGCCTAGGGATATCATTACAATTAGGGTTATGGTTATATTATTGGATAGAATTAGAGAACAGTTTCAGGCTAAAGTTCTGGTTACAATTAGGTCTAGTGTTAGGGTTTGGTTAGGTTTGAAGTTAGGGTTATGGCTAGGTTTTGGGTTATGTTAGGGCGAGGGTTAGGGTTAGAGCTAATGTAAGTACTAGGTTTTTAATTAGGGCTAGTTTTAGGATTTTAGTGCTAGGTTTAGTGTTAAGGTTAATTTGGGGTTAGAGTGATATTTAGAGCTAGATGTGTAGGGTCAGTGTCAAGTTCAGGGTTGGTTTTATGGTTTGGCTTCCAACTCAAATTAGAGCTAGGGTTAGGTCTAGTTGTATGGTTACGGTTTGGTTTAGGTTAATGGTTAGGGTTAGAGCTCTGGCTTGGTTTTGTTTTAGGGCTAGGTCTAGGGTTAGGGCTCATTTTAGGATTAGTGTTATGGTTTGGGCTCTTGTTAGGGTTAGGCTTATGCTTCGGTTTAGAGCTAGATTTAGAGTTATGTTTTGCCTATGGTTAGTGCTAAGGATAAGGATAGGGCAAGGGTTAGCACTAGGGTAAGGGCTAGGATTAGGGTTATGGTAAGGGATAAGAATAGAACGAATGGTAGGGCTAGTGTAAGAGTTAGAGTTAGTCTTATAGCTAGGGTTAGGTTTAGGTTTAGGGATAGCGCTAAATTATGGCTAGGGTTATGTTAGGGCTAGGGTTAGGGCTAGTTTTAGGAATAGGCTTAGACATCGAGTTAGGGTTAGATTTAGAGTTAGGTTTTGATCTAGGATTAGTGCTAGGGCTAAGAATAAGGCAAGGGTTATCATTAGGGTTAGGGTTAGAGTTCAGGTTCAGTTTAGGGTAAGGATGTGGTTATAGCTAGATTTAGGGCAAGGGCAAAGGCTAGTATTAGGGTTAGAACTAGGGTTAGGGTTAGGGTTATGATGAAGGCTATTTTTAGGGCTATGATGAGGACTAGGATTTGTTTTAGGGCTAGGCATAGTATTAGGTCTATGGCTAATGTTAGGTCTAGGGTTACAGTTAGGGATATATTTAGTGTTAGATTTATAGCTTGGTCCAGTGTAAGGGTTCAGTTTTTGGTTAGGGTCAGATTTAGATCTAGGGTTATTTTTAGAATCAGGGTCAGGATTAGGGTTTGGGTTAAGGGTGCAGGGCTCAAATTAGTGTTAGATTTAGGGTTAGGGCAATGACAGGATGAGGTTTAGGGTTTAGTTTTGGTTTAGTGGAATGTATAGTGTTAGGGTTAGGTCTAGGGTTATCAGAAGGATTACAGTTATCATTAAGGTAATGGATAGGGTTAGCCCTAAGTTTAGGGCTAGGGTTATGATAGGATTAGGGCTAGTGTTTGGGTTGGTGTTAGGTTTAAGTATAGGGTTAAAGCTAGGGTTAGGACTCGGATTAAGGCTAGGTCTTGGGTTAGTTTAGGGCTAGGGTTAAGGCTACTGCTAATGTATGACGTAGGTTTATGATTACAGCTAGTTATAGGGTTAGAGTTAGGGTGTAAGTCTAATGTTAAGGTTAGGTTTACAGTGATGATGATGTTTAGAGCCAGGGTTAGTGTTAGGGTCAGAGTCAGGGTCAGGGTTAGTTTGGGGTTAGGATTAGACTATAATTAGGGATAGGGTTAGGGCAAGGTGTAGGGTTAGGGTTTGGTTTAGGTTAAGGGTTAAGGTTAGGGCTATGACTCAGTTTTGTTTTAGGGCTAGTGGTAGGGTTAGGGCTAGTTTTAAGATTAGTCTTAGAGTTAGGGCTAGTGTAAGTGTGAGATTTGGGCTTAGGTTAAGGATTAGGGATAAGAGTAGACTTATGGTTAGATTTAGTCTTAGGGTTATGCTTAAATTTAGAGTTAGGTTTTGATCTAGGTTTTGAGTTAGAGCTAAATATAGGGCTAGGGTAGTCCTACATTTAGGGCTAGGTGTATGATGATGCTAAGGAATTGGGTTAGAACTAGGTATAGTGTTAGAGTCTGTAAACAAGTCAGGATGGCGCCTGGCAAATGTTAGATTCTGTCAACAAGTCTGGATGGCACCTGGAATTTTGCCAGAGGGAGTGGTTTGTGAAGTAATGCCAGTGAGCCATTAAGTGTGGAGATTCCTATTGGTTGACTGCTGTATCTAGTTTATGTTAATTAGATAAGCTGTGTGGAATGTACAAATACCTTTGTTGTCCTACAATAAATGGCTCCCACTCCTGCTGTATCAATCTACACAAGTTGTTCATCACCCCCTGGTTATTTTGCTGCAGCTGGACTGCAGCAGATGGTGGCAAGTTACGGGGAGCCCCGGGACACTCGGGGGTAAGTGATGAAACAAAGCTGCTCATCCCTAGATAGGACGGGAGCAAATCTGCTCATCCCTAGGCAGATAGGGCGAGAAGAAAAATGGCCATTTTGAAAAAATGGAGAAGATTGATACAGTATGTTTGTGTCTTGTTTTGTCTTGAAATTTTGTATTGTCTTTATGATGAAAATATGGAAGGGGTGAGAAGTAAATTGATAAGGGAAAGAGACACCCCAGTGGAACCAAGAATAGTTAGGGCATGTGTTGATAAGTGCCCAGGAACTCTAGTCAGAAAGAAGTAAAAAGATCAGAAGAAGAAGGATTATCAGGAAAAAAGTTGCACCAAAAGGCTATTACTGAATACTTTTCATTACCGGAGGGTGAGACAGCCGGCCTGTGTCCCTGAAGTTTGATCATTTCCAAGGCCAGTAACTACAATGGTTCTCCCACACCTAAGGGCTAATGAGTAATGAGCACTATTAAGGCTTATTTAAAATGTAAAAAAAAAAAAAAAAAAAAAAAAAAAAAAA
>NW_026002436.1:1169468-1176641 GCF_001458135.2 Marmota marmota marmota | reverse complement strand
AATATGGTTAGCATTAGGGTGAGGTTTGGCATAGGGTAAGAAATAGTTAAAGCTAGGGTTAGGACTAGAGTTAGGGTTAGGTTTAGGGTTAAAGCTTGTGTTAAGCCTTGGATTAGGGCTAGTTTTGTATTAGGGTTAGGGCTAGTGTTATGGTTCCAGCTATTGTAAGAACTAGGGTTACTATTAGGGTTAGTTTTAGGGTTAGGTGTAAGGCTAGGTCTAGTGTTAGTGTTAGGTTTAACGTTAGGGTGATGTTTAGAGCTAGATTTAGTGTTTGGATATGAGTCAGGGTCATGGTTATATTTAGGGTTAGGATTAGGTGTCAAATTAGGGCTAGGGTTAGGGCTGGCGTAGTATTAGGGTTTTTTCTAGGGTAAGAGTTAGTGTTAGGGGTATGGCTCAGTTTTATTTTAGGGCTTGGGCTAGGGTTAGGGCTATTTTAGAATTAGCATTAGGGTTAGAACTAGTTTCAGGCTTAGGCTCAGGCATTGGTTTAGGGTTAAATTTAAAGATAGGTTTCGATCTAGAGTTAGTACTAGGGCAGAGAATAGTGCAAGGGTTATGACTAGGATTAGAGCTTGGGTTAGGGTTACGGTAAGGTATAGGGTTAGAAGTAGGGATAGGTCTTGTGTTAGAATTATAGTTAGTCTTAATTCTAGGGTTTGGGTTAGGGTTAGGAATAGGGCTAAATTAGGGCTAGGATAAGGGCTAGGTTTAGTGTTAGGGTTAGGGCTAGAGGTAGCGTTATGGTTAGGAATTGGGCTAGTGTTAGGGTTAGGGTAAGGTTTAGGGATTAAGCTATGGTTAAGGCTAGCGGAAGTGTTATGTTTAATGTTAGGTCTGGGTTAGGGTTATGATTATGGTTATGGTTAGAGTTGGGTTTAGGGCTAGGGTCTTCATTAGGGTTAGGGTTAGTTTTAGAGTAATGTATTGGATTAGATGTAAGATTAGGTTTAGGGTTAAATTCAGGTTATGGTTAAATATAGGTTTAGGGATAGGTTTAGTTTAGATTTGCAGTAAGGTTAGGGTTAAGTTAATGGCAATGTTTAGGTTTAGGGTTAGGTTGAGGGTTAGGTTTATGATTAGGGTTAGGTATAGGGTTAGGTTTAGGGCTAGGGTTATCATTAGGGTTAGGGTTAGGGTAATATTAGGGTTAAAACTAGTGTTAGTACTGGGTTTAAGGTTAGGATTAGGGCTAAGGTTAGGTTTTTGTTTAGGAATAGAGCTAGGGTAATGTTTAGGCTAAGATTTAGGCTTTGAGCTAGGGTTTTGTGTAAGGTGAGGGTTAGGGTCAGGGCTACATTTATGATCATGGTTATGCTTAGGGTAGGTTTAGGCCTCAGATTAGGGCTAGGTTTTGTGTTAGGTTTAGTCCTAGGATTAAGGCTATGTGTAATGAAAGATCTAGGGTTCTGGATAGAGCTAGTTTTAGGGTTAGAGTTATGGCTATGTCTAGTGTTAGGTTAAGGTTTTCTGTTATGTTCAGGTTTAGAGCTAGGTTTAGTGTTAGTGTTAGGGTTAGTGTTCAGGTTCGAGTTAGGCTTAAGGTGAAAGCCAGAATTAGGACTAAAGTTAGGTCTAGGGAGAGGGTTAGTGTTTGCTTTAGGTTAAGGTTTGTGTTAGGGCTAGGGCTCGGGGTTTTTTTAGGTCTAGGTCTAGAGTTATGGCTATATTTAGGATTAGGCTTAGGTCTAGGGCTAGAGTTAGGGTTAGGTTTAGGTATAAGTTTACTGGTGGGGCTAGTTTTAGGGTTTGGTTTATGGTGAGGGTCAGATTTAGACTGAGGGTTTGTGTTAGGGTAAGGATTTGAGTTAGGGTTAGAGCTAGAATGAGGGCTAGAATTAGAACTAGTAATAGTATTAGGGTTTGGATTAGGCTATGGATTAGGATTAGGACTAAGGTTAGCATAATGGATAGGGTTTGGCTTAGGGTAAGTGATAGAGTTAGAGCTAGGTATAGGACTAGGTTTAGGGTTAGGGTTAGGGCTAAGGCTAGGTTTATGTTTATGTTTAGGTTTACTTCTTAGGTTAGGGCTCAGATTAGGGCCAGTTTTTCTGTTAGATTTAGGGCTAGGGTTAGGGCTATGGCTAAGATAAGAAGTAAGGTTATGATTATAGTTAGTATTTGGTCTAGATCTAGTGTTAGCGCTATCTTCAGGATTAGTGTGATATTTAGAACTAACATTAGTGTTAGAATATAAGTCAGAGTCAGGGTTATTTTTAGGACTAGGACATGAATTAGAGCTAGAAGGTTATGGCTAGGTTTAGGGTTAGGGTTTGGTTTAGGTTAACATTTAGGGTTAGGACAATGTCTCGGTTTTGTTTAAGGAATAAGGCTAAGTTTATGGCTGTTTTTAGGATTAGTTATAGTGTTAGGTTTAGTGGTAGATTGATTATTAGGCTTAGGGTTAGAGTCAAAGATAGAGTTATGGTTAGATCTAGAGTTGGGTCTAGGGCTAGGGTTAGGGCTAAGGTTAGGGCTTTTGTTATGTTTATTGTAATGGATAGGGTTAGAACTAGAAATATGACGGGGGGGAGAGTTAGAGTTAGTCTTAGGCCAAGGTTAGGGGTAGAGTTATGGTTAGGGCTAAATTAGGGCTAGGATTAGTGCTAGGATTAGTGTTAGGGTTATGCCTATGGTTACGGCTAGAGATATGGATAGTGTTAGGGTTAGGTTTAGTGATAGGGTTAGTGGCAATGATGGGGTTATACCTAAGTACAGGTCTAGGGTGAGGGTTAAAATTAGAGATAGGGCTAGAGTTAGGGTTTGGGATAGCATTAAGGCTAGGTATAAGCCTAAGATGAGGACTAGTGTTTGTGTTAGGATTAGGGCTAGGATTAGGACTGTTGCTAATGTCAAGTCTGGATTTATGGTTATGGTTAGTTTTAGGGTTAGGTTATGGCTAGGTCTAGTGTAAGGGATAAGTTTAGGTTAAGGGTCAGATTTACAGCTAGGTGTATTATTAGGGTCAGGGTTCAAGTAGGGTTTGGTTTAGGTAAAGATTTAGGGTTAAGGCTTGTATTAGCATTATGGATAAGGTAAGGGTCTGGGTTAGGGTAATTGATAGGGTTAGGTTAAGGGTTCTGGTTAGGTTTAGAGTAAGGAATAGGGTTAGTGTTAGCAATAGTGTTAGCATTAGGTCTAGGGTTAGCATTTGGGTTAGGCTTATCTTGAGGCTAATGGATAAGGTTATAGGTAAGTTTAGGGCTAGGGTTAAGGTTAGAATTAGTAATAGGGTTAGGTTTAGGCCTAGGGTTAGTGTCAGGGTTAGTTTTGGGGTAAGTGTTAGCGTTTGAGCTAGGATCAGTGCTAGCGTGAGTGTTATGGTTAGAGCGAGGGCTAATGTTAGGGTTAGCATTAGAGTTATGTTTAGATTAAAGTTAGAGTTTGAGTTAGAATTAGGTTAGGGTGAGGGTTAGGTTTAGGATTAGGTCTAGGCTTATGGTTAGGGTTACAATTGAATTAGTCTTTACTTTAGGTTTATGGCTAGGATAAGGACAATGTTTTGTGTGAGGTTTATGGCTATCATTAGGGCTATGGGTAATGTAAGAGCTAAGGATATGGTTATGGCTATTTTTAGGGTTAGGGTTATGGATAAGTAGTGTTCTACTTAGGTTTGGGGTTAGGATAAGATTTAGAGCTATGGTTTGTTTTAGGGTAACTGTCATTGTCGGTTTAGGGTTAGGTTTAGGGTTAGGGCCAGATTAATAGCTAGCATTGGGTCTAGGGATAGAGTTAGTCTTTATGTTAGGTTAACAGTTATTGTCAGGGCTAGTGCTAGGTTTTTATTTAGGGCTAAGGCTAGATTTATAACTCTATTTAGGATTAGGTTTGGTCTAGTGCCAGTGTTACTTTTAGGTTTAGGTATAGGTCTACCGGTAGGGGTAGGGGTAGGGTTTGCTTTAGGGTTAGTGTCAGGTTTAGACCTAGGGTTATTGTTCGGTTCAGTATAAGGGACATGGTTTAAATTAGGGTTAGAGCTAGAATGAGGACTAGCATTAGGACTTTTAGGGATATGGATTGGGGTAGGGTTAGTATTAATTTTAGGCCTAGGTTTAGGACTAGGTTTAGGGTTAGCATTATGGTTAGTGTAAGGTATGATGTTACAGCTATGTTTAGTGCTAGGATAAGGGATAAATTTAGGGTTAGGGCTAGGGTTAATATTAGGGTTAGGATTAAGTCTAGGCTTAGAACTAGGATTAGAGATAGGGATAGGGCTAAGGTCAGGTCTAGGTTTAAGGTTAGGCTAGGGTTAGGGATAGGGGCATGGTTCAGTTTTCTTTTAGAACTAGGCCTAGTTTTAGGGCTAGTTTTATGATTAGCGATAGTGTTAGGGCTAGTGGTAGGGTCAAGTTTAGGATTAGATTTATTGTTATGGTTAGATCTAGGTTTAGGTCTATGGCTAGGGTTAGGGATAAGCTTAGGACTAGTGTTAGGGTTATGGTAATGAATAGGGTTAGAACTAGAAATAGAGCTAGGTCAAGAGTTTGAGTTAGTCTTTCTGCTAGGGTTAGGGTAGGTTTAGGGTTAGGGCTAAATTAGGGCTAGGATTAGTGCTAGGGTTAGTGTTAGCTTTAGGGTTAGTTTTAGTGTTATGGTTAGGATTAGATTTAGGGGAAGAGATAGGGTTATAGCTAGCTTTAGGGCTAAGGCAAGGGTTAGAAATAGGATTAGGGATAATGTTACGGTATGGGTTAGAATTAAGTCTATGTTTAGGGTTAATCTGAGGGTTTGTTTTAGGGCTAGGGAAGGGTTAATGTCAGATCTAGGTTTATGGATAGTATTAGTTTTAGTGTTAGGTTATAGCTATGTCTATTATAAGGTTTAGGTTTAGGGTAGGGGTCAGGTTTAGAACTAGGTGTATTATTAGGGTCAGGGTCCGGATAGGGTTTGGTTTAGGTTAAGATTTAGGGCTAATGCTTGAATCAGCAGTGGGTTAGGGTTAGGGTTAGGGTAATGGAAAGAATTAGTTTTATGGTTCCGGTTATTTTTAGAATAATGAATAGGGTTAGTGTTAGCACTAGGGTTATCGTTAGGCTTGGGTATAGCATTTGGGTTAGGCTTATCTGGATAGGTTAAGAGCTAAGGTTAGGGCTAGGGTTAAGGTTAGGGTTAGGGTTAGGGTTAGGGTTAGGCCTAGAGTTAATGTTAGGGTTAGGTTTAGGGTAAGTGTAGGCATTTGAGCTAGGGTAAGGGCTATGGCAAGGGTTAGGTTTTGAGTCAGGGCTAGAATTAGGTTTAGGGTTAGGGTTATGTTTAGACTGAGGATTAGAGTTTGAGCTAGGGTTAGTGCTAGGGCAAGGGTTAGCATAAGGGTTAGGTCTAAGATTAAGGTTAGGGTTATGTTTAGGGTTAGGTTTAGTGCTAGGATAAGAGCTACATTTTGTGTGATGTTTATGCCTAATGTTAGGGCTATGGGTAATGTAAGAGCTAGGGATATTGTCATGGCTACTGTTAGGGTCAGAGTTATGGATAAATCTAGTGTTAGGTTTGGGTTTTGGTTTAGGATAAGGTTTAGAGCTAGGGTTTCTATTAGGGTAAGGGTCATTGTTGTGTTAGGTTTAGTTTTATGCTTAGGCCACAATTAGGACTAGCATATGGTCAAGTGATATGTTTAGTCTTTACGTTAGGTTAAGGGTTATTGTTAGGGCTACTGCTAGGGTTTTTTGTGCTAAGGCTAAATTTATGACTATATTTAGGATTAGGTTTGGTCTAGTGCTAGTGTTACTGTTAGTTTTAAGTATAGGTTTACCAGTAAGGGTAGTGTTAGTTTTTGGTTTAGGGTTAGGGTCAGGTTTAGATCTAGGGTTAGTGTTAGGATCAGAATAAGGGTCAGGGTTAGGATTAGAGTTAAAGCTAGAATGAAGGCTAGGTTTAGGACTAGTAATAGAGTTAGAGTTTGGGGTAGGCTAATGATTAAGTTTAGGACTAGAGTAGCATTAGGGAGAGGGTTTGGCTTAGGGTAAGGGATAGGGTTAGAGGTACAGTTAGGGTTAGGGTTAGAGTCAGGGCTCGGATTAGGATAGGATTTTTGTTAGCATTACGGCTACAGCTAATGAAAGAACTAGTTTTCTGATTAGGGCTAGTTCTAGGGTTAGCGTTAGGGCAATGTTTAGAGCTAGGGGTACTATTAGGGTCTGACTCAGGGTCAGGGTTATTTCTATGATTAGGGTTATGACTCAAATTAGGGCTAAGATTAGGGATAGGTGTAAGGTTAGTGTTTGGTTTAGGTTAAGGTTTAGGGTTAGGATTATGGCTCAGATTTGTTTTAGGGCTGGGGTAGGGTTAGAGCTAGTTTTACAATTAGCATTAGGTTTACAGCTAGTGTTAGGGTGAGGTTTGAGTTTAATATTAGGGTTTACAACCAGGTTTAGGGCTACAGTGATGTTTAGAGTTAGGATTGGGGCTAGGGATAGGGCTAGGGTTTGGGTTATGGTAAGGGATAGGTTTTAAACTAAGGATAGGTATAGGGCGAGAGTGAGATTTACTTTTAGGGCTAGGGATAGGATTAGGTTTAGGATTAGGGTTAATTTAGGGCTAGGATTAGCTCTAAGGTTAGTGTTAGGTTTTGGCCTAGAGTTAGGGCTAGGGTTAGGGTTAGCATTGCACTTAGGGTAAGGTATGGTGCTACAGCTACATTTTGGGCTAGGGCATGGGATAAAATTAGGGTTAGGGTTCCAGTTAAGGTTAGGATTAGGATTAAGGCTAGGTTTAGGGCTAGGATTAGGGAGATAGTTTGTGCTAGGGTTAGGGCTAGGATTAGTTCTAGGGCTAATGTCAGTTCTAGGGTTGTGGTTAGGGATAGTTTTAGGTTTAGATTTATGGCCAGGTCTATTGTAAGTGTTATGTTGAGCATTAGGGTCAGGTTTACTCCTAGCGGTATTATTAGGGTCAGAGTCAGGGTTAGGGTGTGGGTTAGGTTAAGGTTTAGGGTTAGGGCTAAAATTAGCCTTAGGGTTAGAGTAATGTATATGGTTAGGTTTCAGGTTCAGGTTAGGTTTAGTATAATGGACAGGGTTAGGGTAAGGCATAGGGTTAGAGTTAGGCCTAGGGACAGAATTTGGTTAAAATATGGTTCAGTTAATGGATAGGATTAGAGCTACAGTTAGGATCTGGGTTATGGTTAGGTTAGGGCTATGGTTAGGGTTAGGCCTAGGGTTAGAATTTGCTTAG